>NW_028301625.1:31530000-31673556 GCF_987345545.1 Pholcus phalangioides | reverse complement strand
ACATTAATAAAAATGGGCCATTTAAAAAAATGAATGACTCATGCGTACATTGAAATTGATAAAGAGGGAAAAGGGGGGGGCGCTTAAGCCGCCACATCATTATGCTCAAAAAAAATCATTATTCCCCCCCCCCCTTCCCTCCTTGATATACGTTTTGTTATTCATTATTTTGATGATGGCACGGGCGGAACATCGTTAAATTTGCCGGCAGCGAAGGTGGGTTTCCCCTCATTCGCTCCGTAACTTATATATAAGCCATGGCATCCCAATATCAACGTGTGGGCTCCGCCCTTTGAGTTACTTTCCACGACGACGACCGACGACCTCGCCTCAAGGCCTGAGGTTAAGAAATACGTACGTTTCCTAAATTTCAATGCACCGTAACGTGATGTGCAACGCATTGAATCTCACTCTATTTCGTTTTATTCATTTTTTTTTTACCATTTATCTCATACTTCGATAATTTTTTTTTTCTTTTTAGTTTTTTTTTATTACCTTTAGGGAACTGGAAATGAGAATTGTAAGAATCTGTGTTGAGAGAAGCTTCTCTGACCAAGAAATTTTTACATTTTCCCTGATAAATTTTCATTTTTTACTCCCTCGTAGATCATATAACTCGATTTATTGTCTTCTAAGAGTGGGAGTAACTTCTTGGGAAAAAGACTACAATATATAGGGGCATTTCCGCGTTATTCCTGGAGTTAAATTTGGGTCTACTAAACCAGTGTTTTCAACCTGGGGTCCATATGGCTCCCTTGAGGCCCCTGGGATATTCTAACGGGGCCCACGAGTGAAAATCAGATGAAAGGGGAGTCATGACAAGTGGTGAAGGGGGTCCCGCACAGAGATATGAAGAAATCAAGTTTTCAAGTGAAATACGTTGGGGAGAAAAGTGTGACTAAATTTTCAGAATCCAGTGGAGCTGTCCATGAAGCAGGAGCCATCTAACCTTATGTGAACATGGCTTGCTCATAGAGGCCCTTCATGGTCACATATGGTACTATAATTTTTGAGTGTAAATATGTATAACCTGTTTCGATTACGTAAAGGGGCACCCCAGAATTTTCTTCCGGGGAACCATGATAGTGAGACGGCCATGCATAGAACCCCCCCCCCCCCCAAAAGAAGGAAGTTCACTTACAAGCCCACGGTAAGATGCAGACCCATAATGATGTTGTGTAGGTTCGTTGGATGGTCCAGCATTTCGTACGTACCTATTATTCCCATATAATTTGTCCCTTAAGAAAAGTTGCAATCTCCCCCCCCACTCCCCACTTTGATCTTATCTATGTATTAAAATTTTGTTCATGGTAAATTTAGTTTGGATTAAACTAAATTCAGAAGTAGAAAGTGTTTCGCTCCTTCATGAGGGTGGAGGGCCCTAGGTAAGACGAGGGGGCCACGAGAAGAAAATGTGGGTCAAAGTAGGCCATAAGCTAAAAAAGGTTGAGAACCATTATACTAAACCACACATTCACCTCGTCCATATTCCGCTGCGGAACTTCACAGGGGAACTGAGCCTGACTGAAAGTTTGTTTCTGTGTAATGCTTGCGATGTGTTGTAAAGTCGAATCCCGTTTTAACGAATACCGCTATAGCGAAAATATCTCGTTTTAGAGAACACTTTTCTAATTCCTCCCCAGATAAGTTTACATAGGAACAATACTGAAACCTGGAATTCCTTTATAACGAAATTTCGTTATAACGAAATGATTTCTTCGGTCTCATGAAGTTTGTTACAACGGGAATCGACTGTACTGCCATCTCTGCCACACACCCGTCAATTTTTTTTTTCTAACTATGATTGAATAATTATATCGGTGTTGGCCTGTCTCTCTCTGTGGCGAGACTTTTTAACGAGGAGATCGGGACGCATTTGCGCCTCGAAGTTGGGAGCCACAGAAAACCACTACTGCAGCGACGGTGGTGTTCGAAACTGGGTCCGTCACTATGCCACAACGGCCGGTCACTTGGATCTTTCTGTTTGTTTTTCCTTTCAAACCGAGCACAGTTCCGGTCTATCGCCGTAGTCAATCGGTAGTTACAAGTTACTACCGATTGAGTTGTGCCGGAAGTGTGAGTACCTAACAGTCTGAGTGCATATGTATGGTGTTGTGCGTGAATTAGTGCTGCCATCTATATTTAAAACTGAGCTAAGTGTAATGATTGAACATTTGTTGCGTTGTAGGGCCTGTTACTCCCGGTGGCGAGAGTTTTTAACGGGAAATCACAAGTAAATCAAGGGAGGAATTAGGAACCACAGAAAAAAGGAACTTCAGCCGACCACCACTGTGGTGAGGTTCGATCCTGGATCCTCACGATGCGAGTCTGTCACCATGACCACTCGACCACCACAGCGGCCATTTGGATCAAGTTTGGGGATTGCATCATTATTGTTATTCAACAGTCGTTTTATGAATGGGCTTTTATGCGAATCTTGGCATCACTGGTTTTGCCGCTATTAAGTAGCAACTGCGCTTCTCAACCTTTTCTGCCCTTGTCCTTGTAAAGCACTTGAAATAGCATAATAAATAGCACAAGCCTTATAAAAACTCCTGAACGAAGCGTCCATAGGTCGTAAAAATCCATGGATGTAGTATTTATTACATAGGAAAACTTGAATGTAACATTCACGCCTTAGAAGACCTTTGAATGTAGCTTCCATGTCGAAGAGATCCCTGCAATGTAGCGTCCATATCGTAAAAGACTCTGAATGTCGCGTCAATGCCATAGAAAGCCCGAAATCAACGTCAGAACTCTGCTCATGGACTTATCCCGTTGCTGAGATCTTCTCCAGCCCAGCTTCAGGCAGAGTCTGGAGCAAACTGTGTGTGTGTGCCTAATAGTTTGAGTGCGTATCTACTGCTGTGTCTCATTTTTCAGTGCCGCCATCCATGTTTCAAATTGGGAGTGAAGTGTAATGATCGGATATTTGCACTATTGTTAGGCCTGTTGCTCTCCGTTTCAAGACTTCTAGCGGGGAGATCAGCTCGCATTCATGCCTCGAAGCTGGGAGGAACAGAAAACCAACTTTAGTCGACCACCGCTTTGGCGCCAGTAGGGTTGCGATGAGAGTTAACTATGAGCGCATATGGAGGACCTGGACTATCACTGCGGCTCATAGGAAGCCCTTGAATGCCATCTTTCTTGAATTCAACGTCCATGTCGTAGAAACCCCCTAAATTTCGCGGACATGGCGTAGGAAACTCTTGAATTAACTCGCATCCATGTTATAGGGACTTCTTATCGGCAGTATGTACATATAAGAACATTGGCTGCGATGAACAGTAGTTCTCAACCTGCGTGCCTGTGCGGGTCAGTGACGAGTGATTCAGTGGTACCCAGAAAATAGTCAGCAAAATACCTAGAAATGATATACACGTTGAAGGGAACCATTGAATCGATATTTATGTCCTAAGGAACCCTTGAGATAGTGCTCATGCTTTAAGGGAATCCCTTCTAGGTTTTTTCGATAGAAAAAATAATTGACGCACACTGAGATGTATCCAGACATGATGAATTGTTGTGTATTCTGGTGTATACCAGGGGTCTTCAGCCTTTCTTGAGTTGCGAGTATTGTGTGCCTAGGCTTATCGTCAAACTAAGAGCACCCTTACGGCCAAGTTGATGTACGTGTACTTGAAATCTGCATAACTAATTCTTGAATGCAATTTTTTCAGGGTGTTTAATTGAAGCGTTGATATGTGCTCGCGGGCACAAAATCTGACACGAGCATTGAGCACTCTTGGAGCTTCAGGGGAAGCACAATGGTGCTCAGCAGCAAAAGGTTAAAGATGGCTCACGTATACAAATTTGATGTGTATTGCGAGGATTTCATTAGAAGAGATGCTTTAGCTAAAACACTGAGAAATGCGAAAATACTAAAACTGATGCATGCAAATGCAGTAAATGCTAATGCGATCACGATGCATCGTATATTGGTGCACACAAATGTGACTTTATACTGGTGTACACGAACACAAAGTTGATGTAAACTGAATTAAAAATATGACGTAAACCGATGTAAAAATGTCACGAAAATGTCATGTAAATTCATGTAAAAATATGATATAACCTGATGTAAAAATACTATGTGAACTGATGTGAAAATATGACAAATTGATGCAAAAATGTGCTGAAAACAAAAGCTAATAATTTCGATGGATGCCGGTGCATAAAAAATGTATGTTATCTCCTAATCATGAACCAAAAATAATTAATGCAACGAAGTATGTTGTGAACAAACAACTGTTGACCTTAGAAACACACACATTGAATTACAGAAAGTATTCAAATAAAGCGCGGTTACTCAAAATGTCTTGAATTTTCCAAAGGGTTGTATAAATAAAAACAATTGAAGAATTCACTTTTTACATAGATGCTGTGTGCTAAAACTTCCAATAGAGATGAAATGTAAACGCGGCTTTGAGAAATAATTTGCAAAAACAAATTGCATGTTTTTAAATGCATTATTAACGGAAATGTTCGACTTTGAAGTTTTTAGCATTTATCGCTAATGATTGAGAGCGTGACTCACAAATTGATAAACATAAATTCAATTCAAAGTTAGGAAAATTCTATAATTTTCAAAAGTATTGTCGAAAAATGTAATTTTGCTATTCATTGCGAATAAAAAGGATGAAATTATTATCTTCATTCAATTTGTGTACAGTCCCTAAAAATAATAATTTTTAAGTTAAAACTTGCCAGCGCAGTGATATGTTGCCAAATCTTGGTGATCTTATACATTTAATTACTCGTTAAATATTTCATTCAAAAATACGCAACTTTTTGCAAATGACTTTTTAAAGCGCATCAGTAGGGTGATTTTAGCGGTTTTGGTGCACAATAGGACTGCGCATTTGCTGCGCATCAAACAATAGGGCTCCCCACTTGCTGCGCATCAAACAATAGGGCTCCCCACTTGCTGCGCATCAAACAAATGGGTGCTTCGCACTTGTTGAGGCTCGCTAGATGGCGCTTCCTATGACGTCATTCCTAAATTATCGTTCTTGCCTATGATGTCATTCCCAAATTATCGTTTTTCAGGGGGGTCATTCCTAAATTAAACTTTATTTCCCAAGTGATGATTTTTTTCAGGGAACATTCCTAAATTAAACTTTTGAATTCATTTTCTGACTTAGAAAAAATTTGCTCCTAAATTAAACTTTATTTCCTGACTTGTTTTTTTTTTTTTGGAGGTATGCATTTTTCCATCCCAAGTGATGAGATTATTTCAAAGAGGGGTCATTCCTAAATTAATCTTTTCTTCCACAAATTATTGTTTTTTTACTGACTTAGTTATTTTTCTAATGATTTTTTTTTTTCATTCCTAAATTAAACTTTTGAATTCATTTTCTGACTTAGAAAAAATTTGCTCCTAAATTAAACTTTATTTTCTGACTTGGTTTTTTTTTTTTTCTCAACACCCTGGGAAAATTTAAAGTTCATTACCGTTCTTTCAACTCTTTCCCAAATTATCGTTTATTTTCTGACTTCCCAAGTGATGAGATTATTTCAAAGAGGGGTCATTCCTAAATTAAACTTTATTTTCTGACTTTGTTATTTTTTGGAGGGATGCATTTTCTAACTTAATTTTTTTCTATCCCAAGATTTTCCCATAACGTCACTTCGAAGATATCACCAAAGAGAAGGATCTTTCCCAAATTATCGTTTAATTTCAGACTTTTTTTTTTTTTTCTAACTTGGGGATCTTTCCTACATTAAACTTTATTTTCTGATGATTTTTTCATTCCTAAATTAAACTTTATTTTCTAAACTAAACAAAGATGAATCGTTTCATTAATTTTAAAATAAAATTTTTTTCAAGTCACAAATAAACTTTTGTATGTCCAAGCTGAAAAGTAAAAATAAACCAAAGGAGCAATAAAATACAAAGTCATTTTATATGATTTTCATTTATTTCAAATAAATTTCTTCTATCTTAGATTTCAAAACATCAAAATCAATCGCATTAAAACATTTTTCCGCTACATCGTAATTTTCCGCCAGAGTTTTAGCGACTTCGCGAAAGTCAATCAGGGTTAAAGCATGATCAAAATATTTATAAAACATTAAATTATCATTCAACTGCAGACATTCATGACCCAACTGATTAGCATATCCCATGGAACACCCATGGCAGTCAACAATTTTTTCGATGCTAGCAAAAAGTTTTTCACTCACCAATTTAGCCAAAATGTCGGTGATATCCATAGAACTCGTTCCTTTAGTTTGGTTTTCGCGCACACACACTTTCAGATAGTCCAAGCAGAGCGTTTTCTGCACGAGCTCACTGATCACGGTATGAAGTGGTTTATCATCCTCGCTCCAGAAGAGTGCCTCGATTGCCTGGAAAGTCATTTTGAGGGGGTTTTCGGAGCACTTGAAAATTTTGTTGTCCCCGCGATGTAGAGTTTGAATTAGCACATCATCACCGCTGTAGTCCACGATCAGGTTCTCCGACACTAGGAAAGTTCTATCAACGCGTTGCAGCATAGTACGACGAGAGAATTCGGTTCTCAAACATTCCCACACGTACGGCGAAAGAGTCACTCCATTTTTAGCTGGGTGCATGAGTCCATCGCCTTCGAAAAATTCTCGAATATGTACGCGCACTTCACCACTGAAGATCACGACGCTGACGAAAAAGTTCTCCTTCACGTGAAAGATGTTGGGAGGCGGCGCTTCCTTATTGAATCCACTGCTGCGAGATCTCTTAGCCGATGGTGGTTGAGTGTTCGGTGATGGGCGCTTGTTACTCGAAACCATTTTCCGGAACGTCAGGCTGAGTCGGACGTCTTTTACTTTTGGGTCTTTAGGTATCGCGTGACGCCACAGCTGGTTGGTTGGAGGTAGCATCGTCAGCAGGCTGTTGTGTTCCAGGATTCGGTCCACGGATTGGTGCCCCCGTCGAGAGAACACGAGCTTTCTTTCAGCGCCCAGGGAGAGGCAAGCGATGGGGTAATCTTTGACGAGCTGTGATTCGTCATCGGAATGCGGGGAGATGCTCTTGGTTCCATCAGAGTATCGGTTGACGACAACAAAGTTGTAGTCATGGCCTGAGATGCTCTCGACCACGGCTTTCAAATCCAAGAGGAGAGGTGTCCACGGTTGGGCCTGGAGGGTCATTCCGGAAAAGGTGTAGTGTAGGCCAGCGTCACCATACCCAGCATGCTGTCTGGGCATCGGATAAGTCTTGTCGCCAAACTTGAAGACGCATTCCTCTGCTGGACGGTACACGATTTCAGATTCGAGCTGGTGTAGTATCGCAACGGAAGTATCCAGTACGTTCCGAGCGTATTCATAGCGGAGGCTTTCCATCTGTCTAAATGAAAACAACGCATACAGTCTCTCTCCGCAACTCTCAAGATGAAAAAAAAAAAAAATTGCGAAATATATATTTTAACAGAAGTTTTTTTTTTTTTTAAGTTTTTTAAATTTTTATTATTATTATTATTTTACAAAATTAAATTTTTATGCATCTAACCATTCAGCGCATGCTACGACCTTGCTTCTTGCGCAATGCCCTTTTTGCAGAGGGTGAAACCCGCAAGAAGTCAAGGATTTTGGGAAGTTTAAGACTTTCACTGTCTCCAGGTTGAATCGTTGCTCTAGAAATTTTTTTTTTTGCCTGCAGTTCACATAAATGCAACTATATCTGTTATTAACAGTGGTGAGATGAATTTTCATTAAATTATAATCGAAAAGCCCTTCCCCCCATCTAATATTAAGAAGATTTCTGCTAACCCAGAGCATTTGTGGGAAATCTTCTTCGGATAGCTCCTTGCTAGAGAATGGCGGCTTGTAGAGAGAGTGATATACTCTCCCTGTGCTTAAATCAAAGCAAGCCATTTCCTTAACAACATATATCCCACTTTTAAGCAAGAATCCCTCAAAATCTAACACGCAAGAAGCCATAGAAAAAAAAAATCTTACCAAGTTGCGGAGAGAGAAGTGTATCCAAGCGAGCGAGAGAACTAAGTTAAGGAATTGTGTCTGTCCCGCAGTTTATATACTGCAGTTGCAGTTGATAAGCATAAGTATAGGAATATACTGTGAATCTCAAAGTGCACCCAGTAGCATCACTATCTCATTCACGTGAATCACTAATACAATATATTCATGTGAGCATGCATCACTGATACAGTACCAATATCTAACGATACACTATCCAATGTTACATAAATCACTGATAATGATATTGACGTGAGTATGCATCACTCGCGTTGCTTCGATTATTCTGCACGCGACACTGATAACTATATGAGTACTGTCTGCCCGAGTAATGACGCATAGCACACGAGACTCGTTATCGCTTCCTAACCCTTTATCTCATTAAAAGTATCATCTTCTTTGCAGATCCTCTCACTTCGTTTTTGAGTTTTGTCCAGACAGCATCAAGTTTTTTAGCTTTCGCTTCGTACGTTCGCGCAATGGCTAGTTTTATCGATTTCGGTATAAGTAAAGAAGAATTAGTTAGATTGTTGGAAAATGACGATAATTTCGTCAATGAATGTCTCAACGAGGATTTAGTTAGTGATCGCGATATAAAATTAATGATTGAGGATGAGGAGAATTTCATCCAGCAATGCCTGAAGCGTCCTGCGCCAGTAGAAGCTGGACCAAGTGGATATGCTCCGTCAGAGAAGAAGAAGAAAGAGGTTAGTTGTTTTTTTAAATTATCGCGCGTTAAATTTTATTCCAAATTAATTTTCAGGAGTAAATTTTATTTCGAGTTGAATTTATTTCATGTAAGGTATTTAAACTCATTTATTTAATGGTAGAGCTGCGAAACATCTGGGAATTTCATTACAAGTTAAATTTTATTTCGAGTTAAATTTAATTTCAAATCAAATTTATTTATGTCGCGAGTTAAATTTTCATTCATCGAAAAAAAAATTATTCAGTTGTATTTCATGTCGCGAAACAATTTCTCAGGCGTAAATTTATTTCAAGTTAAATTTATTTCATGTAAGGTATTTAAACTTTATTTAATGGTAGAGCTGCGAAACATCTGGGAATTTCATTACAAGTTAAATTTTATTCCGAGTTAAATTTAATTTCAAATCAAATTTATTTATGTCGCGAGTTAAATTTTCATTCATCGAAAAAAAAATTATTCAGTTGTATTTCATGTCGCGAAACAATTTCTCAGGCGTAAATTTATTTCAAGTTAAATTTATTTCATGTAAGGTATTTAAACTTTATTTAATGGTAGAGCTGCGAAACATCTGGGAATTTCATGTCGCGAAACAATTTCAAAACGACACAAGAATTCAAATAGAAATTTTTTTATTCAATTGTACATCAGCAGACTCGTGAATCAATTTATACATTTGCGCACTGGTGAGATTAACGGCTTTCGTAGTGGGCGCATTTCCGCTAAAATAGCGTATATCGTAGGTTTTATTACAATACGTGAGAAAAATATTTCCTCCCAGCGGAAGAGAGGAATTACATCTTTCAAAGTCCATTTGATTTTTATATGTTGTTGCTATAAGAGTAAATAATATAACAATCAGTATCGTGAATATGGCGAACATTCTCTTGTGTCTTATCAGTTCTCCATTACTCTCCAATTCGTAGGACCAGCAGCTCGGTAAATCGAATGACGGTACATCCGTTTTCCATGCGATACCCTGCTTTCTATTGTTTTGATCGTAGATCACGGCTTCCACTGTTGTTGGCATTTCAAAGCTCTAACCAAATATGTTTCAAAAATGGGTTTTTTATATAATCTCTCGGAGCTCCGGTTTCTTCTAGCGCTTTCAGGAAAATTTCTTGACCCACCACGGGTGATTTTCTCCGACCGACCACACTTGATATCAAATCGCGAATGTCGCTTCCTTTGACGAGCCTGCTCTTATAAACGATCGAGCCGTTAGAATTAATTTTTAATATGTTCGGATGCTTATTTATATGCGTGATAATTTTTTCTGAGTGCCCTCTTTGCGATTTCGGGACAGAAATCAGAGCTATTGGTAATTCGTCAACTTTCTTCTCTTCTTGAATTTTCGGTGGATTATTCTCGGCTACGTTGATTCTCTTGTTCAGCAGATTCTGATAGAGTTTAATTTTTATAGCTTCGGGCTCCTTGCTTCGCAGTATTTTCAACATCTCGTTGTCCAACTCAGAAAGCTGCTCTTTTGTGGTCACATGACGCGATAACAATTGTTCTGGAACCAGAGCGAATTTCTGTGCGTGCTCCATTATCTCGTGAACAAAGTGGCGAGGGTTTGTATAGCGGCAGGGATTAACTGGAACAAGAAACCTCCTTTCTGAATCAGCACGCGCTTTTTCTCGTATAGCGGCGTCTTTTTGCAGGCGAGTTTGCGAAGTGTATTTCTGTGCCTTTTCAGTTTATTTTTCTGTTTTGAGGATAACGGTATGACACCCTTCAAAATATTGAGTGAGCACTCGCAGACTGTCTTTAATGCTGATTTCGGTAATTTCTTCAACAAATCCTTACGTTTATTCCTCGGACAGGCAGAGAGTAGACGAAGCACTTGTTGCTTCTCCAATGCCATACTTTAAAATAACGATGTTTTTATTCCAACCATATGCTATATGCTATAGCCTTCTTCAGCGCGCAGTGCTTTATCATGTTTTCGTGGAGAAAACAGTTCGCGCTCACTTCTGGCAAGTCCACAATGTTGGGGCAGAGAATCGCATCTAGATTATAAACTTTTAACCCGTACTGCTGCAGTAGCATCCGACACTTGTCGTGGCCTTTCGTATACAATACGACTTTTGATAATCGCTGCAAATGTTGCTCCAGCATTTCAAAAGGTACATCACCCGCCGACCACGATATTTCGTGTATGTTGTTGGTGACGTAGAGACATTGGTGTCTATCTCTAGGAGATAATTCCGAAAACTTTTTGGGCGGTTTATATACATAGTGAAAATTTTCTCTCGAATGCATGAAACACCACGCCAACTCCTTGATTATGAATGTTCTATCCGACAGCTGGAAACCCTCGACCTCTATCACAGCCGTCATGTTCGAAAATGGAAAGTTTCATTTCCTGGGTTTATAGATATATTGCGTCTGCCCAGGTAACACGTTAGTGCGCAGGCGCATTTCCTCCTCCGTCTCGGGTCGTAAATCAACCATTAAATACGAATACGGTTTTTTCGTGCTATCCTCGAACACCTCGTTGAAAAATTTGATTTTATTGGGAAACAGCTGACGTCCCAGGTGGGTCACCTGACTGACATCTCTTCTATTTTTGAATAGAAACATATATTGCGCGTTCAGAGAAACGTTTCTCATTTCCCGCCCCTGGTGAAACACGTTCTGCACTATGAAAATCACGGTCAATTTTCTGTGGTGACTGTACTTTGTGAAAAGGTTTGCTAATTTTTTCTCGCCCGATAGCTCGTTCATGAGGTCATCTAAAATCACCAAGCTGTCTTCTTCCACGCTTTCGAAATTGCTCCCCTCTCGAAACTCAACGTAGTCTTCCATATCTTCGAACAAAGTCTGATATTCGCCGTAAAACCATATAACTCGTTTCGGACGAGGCTCTCGAAACATTTCGTTTCTGTGTTTTAATAGTTCTCTGAGAAAATATGTTTTTCCCGAACCGGTGGGTCCGGCAATGAGCACGGTGCTCGGATGTGTCAGCTTGAAAGGTTCCATAGTAAATGACAAATGAATGAATTTTTTTTCTCTTTTATTTAACAGAAAAATTTTTCTTTACAAAGCTTGCTACGCGCATATCGTTTTGCATATTAAAACGCGATACAATATTATTCATACTTTCGCCGATACATCGAGAATAGATAAAAAAAAATCACATAGTGACCGCACACGGTTGTCTTATCTGATTGTAACATGACGTCATTATAGTCGACGCGCGAGTAGCGTCGTAGAAATCTGTTTATGTGTCCCTTCTTGAAATAGGTGGGCGGGTTCCCGTAAGAGTCGAAGAAATCAGCTCTCGCTTCGTTTTCGATGTAAATAGCCAACCAGTGCGTTCCGGGTTCATTCTCTCTGTCCGTGTTCACAACCAGTGCAGCGGGATAAGCGATCACATTTTCGGGTAAGTTATCGCTCGCAAAAACACCTAGGAAAGCCTTTCGAGTGTGGGGGTGTGTCGAGAGGGCGTGCTCTATCTGTTTAGTGTTCATCCCGCAAAGTCACACAAGACGCTTCTGGACTTTGTTATTTCCACCAACGATTCGAATTCGGCGAATATGATAACCGACACGGTCTTGGTCAAGGCTGAGGAAAACTTGAGTTCCACTCGCAGATTACCCTGCTTTTGTAGGTGCACGTGTCCGCAGTCACTCATGTCGGGTATCAGGTTGAAGGCGAAGAGGCTGTAACCGCCGGCTTCATATTCTTCTCTGCTCACGTCACATCCTTTATCTTCTCCGGGCCTTCCGGTGCCCACGAAGAGTGTGTTGTAGGCTCTGATGACGTGTCTGTTCCTAAAGTCTGGTTGTAGCGACGTGTGGGGGACGGGTCTTCCATCGATAGAAACAGAAACAAAGTTGACGTTGTTGTGCTTGAAGTCGAAGGGGTTCAAACCGAACGTTCCGTTGAATGCTTCCGTGTCCACCATGCCCATAACCAATCGCTTAGGCATGACACCCAGAAATACGTTATCTTGCACGAAACTCATGCTTCCCATGGATATCGAATAGACCTTGCATATCACGCGGTTAATGCAATATTTGGCTGTTGTTTTCTCGAGCGCCATGGCATGCGCTACAGCCACAGCAGGATTCATTCTTACTTTACGCACAAAAATACTCGCTTGCTCGATAACCACGTCGCAACCCTGAGCAGCAGTGATCAGAAAGAACTCGGGTTTCGATCGAACCAGTCTCATCTTCAAGTCCACGAGAGAGAGCATCAGCTTCGGTTGATAGAATATGTCGACGTGAGGCACGCCCATCATTTCAAAAGAATTTTCCGCGAGTTTAGCTCTCTTCTTGGCCCCTTCGTTCTTGGTGAGGTCAGACATGTGACCTGCAGTGTCCTTGTAGTAGCCCTCGGCTGTCAGGGGTCCTCTCTTTGCATCCGATCCGTAGTTAAGCAGTGTTTCCAGGTAAGCTCGATACGGATAAGTGTGTGATGAGTTTGTGAGCGTTCTTCCATTCAACGTGACGTCAATCTGAGAGAAAAGGGTATGCAAGAAATTATTCGCCGTCGATACGGCTTCGGCGGTTTCTGGTTTTGTCACCTTTACTCTGACATACAGCTGAGTGGCAGAAAGGTCTATGTATTCTTCGGCACTACCGGCCACGTGAAATTCGATGGGGGCCCCCGAATCACGCACTTGAGATATGGGATGGTACTGGACCCATTCGGCTGATTCTATAGAGGTTTCCGTGGGTGGCACCGTGAACAGATCGGCTTCGCTTTTCAAACATTCATGAGAATTTTCGTGGATTAAAGCCATCGCTGAATATATCGGATGTCGACAGCTTTCTAGCTCTCTTCTTACTGACGGTTTTCTTGACGAGTCTCTTCCTTTTATTCTTTCCTCCGAGCATGGATTTGATTTTATTGGCCCCCTTATCCGTGAGAGACCTTCCGGCTTCCTTGGCACGATCGCGAGCTGCGATCTTTGCGTCTTTTCCTTGAACGATGTCGTTGGCGAAATCCACACCAGAGCGCAACAGTTGAGAACCGACTGCCTTGGCACCGCGTTTCAACAGGGGCACGGCCGATCTGAAGAGAGAGCTGAATATAGATCCGAGGCCATAACCTCTTTGCAGAGCGCTACCCTGATAATATCCGAGTCCGTTTCCAGCCTGAGCGAGATAATAATCGTTGATGCTGTGGGCACAGCTCCGGTACGGTTTATAATGCATGTCGCAGTCTAAAGTGTAGTTTCACTATCACCTTTCCACGTTGAAATGTGAAAAACTTGCCCATGTGCGTCCTTAAATACATGTGAACGATGTCGAAACTCTTTCTGGCCAGCGGCACGTAATGGGCGCGTTCGAAAGACACGCTGACGATATCCCCGTCCTGACCGCTAGTTTTCACGATTCTCAGTAGCGGGGCGTAGGTGTTACCCACGACCTGAGGTTCGACCAGGTTGCAGTACACGTACAAGAGATGAAAGTCTAATTTAGGATCGGCTGTGAAAGGACCCTCGACTATGGTCGGACCCTCTATCAGGCCGGGTTCGAAACCCAGGTTTTCGGCTATACCGTGTCTGAGACTGAGCTTGGTGTCTTTCTTGAGGTTCACCTTAACTTTTTTCGTGATTTTATTGTACGTCACACCAATCTTGTCTTGAAAATTTTGAGTGGATATGGCTTTGATCAGTTCGGGGGTCGTCTCGTAGAAACCCGGGGCTATGCGACCGGTCTTCATTATCTTGTTTCCGACATCGAATTCGAAAGTGTTTGTCTCTTGAGTGATGTTGTGGAATGAATGGGGATAAATTATCTCCGACAGTGCGACTTCCATCTCGGATTCGAATTCCAGGGTGTTTGGAAGTTTAACCACGAAACTCGAGAGCGTGTTGTCGGGAAAAAAGTCTCTGGAAGCATCGCTGGGTAGAGTGAGATAGAAAGAAGCCATCTCTGAAATGACAGATGCGCGCACTGTTTCCGGGTTTTTATAGGACCACCCACGCGTTGAATTTTTTCGGATACCCCCGAAATTTCACGAGGTATTGAATAATTCCTTTTCTTCTCCTCTTCTTTAAAACTTTTTCAATCGGAAATTTTTCTCCCATCTTTACACCTACCATCTCTTCAGCGTAGAATGTGCCCTTGATTTCTTCCCCCATCAGGTCCTCGAGCTTGTAAACGGGAATTTCCCTTTTCACGCACTCGGTCACCACGAATATCTCTTCGGTGAAATTAGAATCGTACCCCCTCTCGAAGGTGTGTTTTGATCTTGTGATGCGCACGTGATCACCCACTTTAAACTTGCAATCTTGTTTCTTGGGTGCATCCCCATAGAGATTGTTCCACACCTCCGGCTCGTTTCCGGGGTTCACGTCCACGGGCCTCATTTTTATAGACCTGTGATACCTGTGATTGTAACTCCACACGAGGTCTTCGATCATGTCGATGTAGCGATACGTGTTCTTGGCAGTGAAGTACTTGTACATCCAGTTTCTGAGAGACCTGTTCCATCTTTCCACCACGCTGGCCTTTATCTGTTCGTTCTCCGTAGTGAAAAACTTTACACCTTGACGCTTGAGGTAGCGCTGGACTGGTGACGCTATAAATTCGCGCCCCTTATCGCTCTGTAGCGCCACTGGTTGACGTTGTTGAAAGATGCTTTCTAAAGCTTTGGCCACGCTGTCACCGGTTTTCCTTTTGAGAGGCACGACGAAACCGTACTTGGAAAAGACGTCGATGCACGTTAAAAGATAGTTGTAACCATCGTTGTGAATTGCTAGATTACGCATGTCCACCAAGTCGATTTGAAATTGACTGTTTAGACCGGCCACTATTGTTTTGTTGCGGGGAAACACTTTTTTAATGGATCTGTGTAACGTGTACGCTCTCTCGCCAGCCAACCAATCTCTGATTTCTTTTTTCTTTGATGACTTGAGCACGCGCTTGAGGGCGGATACGCCACCGAAACTAGCGGGAAGACGTGGGTTTCTATACCTCTCATCCATTGCTTGTGTTAGACTTACGTGTCCTACATTCCCTTTTTATTTGTTTTTCAGGAGCGACACCTATGCGAGACGTGCGGCAAGGAGTTTTCCTTGCGTAGGAATCTGAATCAGCACAGGCTAACGCATGGCGAGCGTCGCCACAAGTGTTTGGTGTGCGATGCAGCGTTTCACCGCAAGAGCGATTTGATGCGCCACCAGCGTGCCATGGGGCATGGTGCGCCACCCCAGCATGGTGTGCCCCCACAGTGGGCACAAGGAGCACCACCACAGAGGCCATCACCGAGCCATCACCGAGCAGGACCACCCCAGCATGATGCGTCCCCACAGTGGGCGCAAGGAGGAGCACCACCACAGCGGCCATCACCGAGCCATGGGGCACAGCAGCAGCTTGGAGCACCCCAAGGAGGAGCACAGCTAGGAGGAGGAGGGCAAGTCAGGCGCGCACTCGACATGTTGTCGACGCACGAATTGATCCCCACCCCAGACACCGAAATGGATATGACCACCTTCCTCGACAGCGTGAGAGAGGAGTTGACGCGGCTGTTGAGGGAGGACATGACCACCCACAGGTCCCTTAAATGGAACATCGTCGCGACTGCTGTTTTTTCCAGGAAAGGAAGTGACGGCGAGGACGAGTTCTGCAACGGGTATCTTCGAAGTAAAATGCTCACCACTTTAACCGCCGACCAGATAGAAGAGCACCTACAAATAGCCTTCGTAAAGGTAAAGCAGGCGACAGAGGATTTTGAAGGCAGCGGAAGTGGTTGGGTGCTCGAGCGCGTGCTCTTGCTTGAGCTAAACACGGCGCAATACCAACCACTAGCGGCCGCCACTTATATTCCGCTGCCAAAGGGGGTAGCCAGCAGAAGAGCAGTGGTAAATGTAAAGAACGATGATGAGAAATGCTTTCTCTGGTGTGTGTTGGCTGCCCTACACCCGGTGAAGCAAAACCCCGAAAGGGTGTTCAACTATATTCAGTATGAGAATGAATTGAATACCAGTGAATTAGTATACCCGGTGACACTTAAACAAATCCCACGGTTCGAAGCTGCGAATTCAGTGCGCATTAACGTCTTTGGGTTGGAGGGGGGAGAAGTCTTTCCTCTCAGGATTAGTGAGGTGGTGTCTGGTACACCAATCAACCTCTTGTTCATCAGCAACGAGACAACGTCGCACTACTGCCTCATCCAAAACATGTCTCGTTTGCTTTCCTACACGACCAAGTATGAAGGTGCATCCCACTTTTGCAATTATTGCTTGCAACGCTTCTCCTCCCTCGAGCAGCTGAATGCGCACGAACCACTTTGCCAGACACACGGTCTGCAACGAGTGACGTATCCCGGTGTAGACGACAACGTGATGTTCTTCAAGAACAACCATTACCAGCTGCACGTTCCATACGTCATATATGCGGACTTTGAGGCGATCTTGGAGAAGGTGGACAGCTGTAAGCCGAACCCGTCTCTCTCTAGCACAACCCAGAAGAGCCTTCACCGCCCCTGTGGATTCGCGTATACGGTCGTGGGGCCCGATGGTGTATACGTGAAAGAGCCCACAGTGTACAGGGGTGAAGATTGCGTGGACGTCTTCTTCCGGTGTCTCGTCGAAGAAGAACGAGTGGTTATGGGCAAGCTCGACAACCCGGTGCCTCTGCAGATGACAGCTGAAGATGAAGAGAGATTCGGGAATGCGACCACTTGTATGGTGTGCGACCGCCCACTCGGTGACGACAGGGTTCGTGACCACTGTCACATCACCGGTGGTTTTAGAGCGGCGCTGCATCAGAAGTGCAATCTCCAGCTCAGGTTAAGACGTCACATCCCGGTTATATTTCACAATTTACAAAACTACGACGCTCATTTCCTGATGCAAGGACTTTCCCGGTACCCCGATCGCAGGATCCAGGTGATCGGGAGGAATATGGAGAAATTTATCTCCTTTTCTCTCGGTCGCCTGCGATTCCTGGATTCCAACCAGTTCTTGGCGGCGTCGTTGGATTCGCTCGTGCAAGCGATGAACCCCGGTGACTTCAACAACATGAAGAAATGTTTTGGAGCTACGAGTCATCTTCTTCAACGTAAAGGATGTTATCCGTACGAGTACGTTGACTCGTTTGAGAAGTTCGAAGATCCGGTGCTGCCCCCACGAGAGGCCTTTTACACCTCTCTGGGGGATCAACATATAACCAGTGACGAGTATACATATGCGCATACCGTTTGGAGAGAATTCCGGTGTTCCAACCTCGGTGATTACCACAACCTCTACGTGAAGACTGACGTGCTGCTTCTCGGGGATGTGTTCGAGAGTTTTAGAAAACTCTGCGAAGAAAACTACAAGATCGACCCGGTGCATACGTTCACATCCCCGGGATTGGCCTGGAACGCATGTCTGCGAATGACCGGTGTCAAGCTCGAATTGATCAACGATCCGGACATGCATCTCTTCATGGAGAAAGGTATCCGAGGTGGGGTCTCAGTGATCTCCAAGCGGTATGCGCGAGCCAACAACCCGTTAATACCCGGTTATAACCCCAGTGAACCTACATCATATATCATGTACTATGATGTGAACAACTTATACGGAAAGTGTATGATGGAGCCCCTCCCGGTGAGAGACTTTAGATGGTTGTCCCCCAGTGAACTTGAGAGCATCGATTTTCTCAACATCGATGACAACGCCGTCAAGGGGTATATTTTAGAAGTGGACATGGAATACCCGGTGAAGTTGCACGACGAGCACAATTGTTTCCCCTTGGCGGCAGAAAACATTGAAATTACTGGTGACATGCTCTCTCCATTCATCAGAAGACCCGGTGATAAACCATCCAAAAAGCTCTCACCAAATCTGATGAACAAAACTTCCTACGTCATCCATTACCGGTGCCTGAAGTTATACACGTCGCTGGGGATGAAGCTGACGGGTGTTCGGCGTGCAGTCGAATTCACACAAGAGCCTTGGATACGCCCGTACATAGCGTTCAACACCGAAAAGAGGAAAAATGCCCGGTGCGAATTCGAAAAGGACTTCTATAAGCTCCTCAATAACGCTGTGTACGGGAAATCGCTAGAAAATTTGAGGAAGCACGTCGACATCCGTCTCGCCAACAATCAGAAGAGCTTGAGGAAGCTAATATCATCCCCGGCATTCGAATGCTTCAGGATAATCACCGGTGAGTTAGCCGTCATCAAGATGTTGAAGACGAAAATCCATCTGGACAGGCCCATATATACCGGTGTCACGATTTTGGACCTGTCCAAACACTTGATGGCGGACTTCCATTATAATTTTATGAAGAAAAAGTACGGACCCGGTGTGGAAGTTTTGTTCACAGACACAGATTCATTCCTCTACGAGATAAAAACCGGTGACATTTACAAAGACATGAGGGAGGAGCTCCACAGATTCGACACGTCAAACTATCCCGGTGATCATCCTCTGTTTAGCCTGCAGAATAAAAAAGTGGTGGGCGTCATGAAGGACGAGAACGGCGGCGAACCCGTTGTGGAATTCGTCGGATTAAGATCAAAAATGTACAGCATGGTCACAGCAGTCGCGGAGAAAAAGACCGCCAAAGGGGTCGTTCGTGCGGTTGTTAAAAAACAACTAAAACATCAAGATTATCTGGCTTGCCTCCGCAACAACTCCTCGATCAAAAACACCATGCTAAAAATCTCCTCCAGTAACCACAAACTTCAAACGGTCGCCCTCCGCAAAACGTCGCTGTGCCCTCGCGACGATAAACGCTATATTCTCGGTGATGGCATTAAAACATATGCGTATGGCCACTATGCCATTCGATGAACAGTGCTACATGGACACTGATGTACATATTTTTTCCCATTTATTTTAACATATTTTTCCATTTATTTTGTATATATTTTTTTCCATTTATTTTGTATATATTTTTTCCATTTATTTTGTATATATATTTTTTCCATTTATTCTTGTATATATATTTTTTCTCATTTATTTTGTGTATCATTAAAATTTAATTTTCTTTATCATCAATGCTTCTGTCATTAATTGAGTTACGTGTGATTTTTTTTTTTCAGCTTGAGTATGATGAAAAGTCAATAACATTTCTTTTTGAGGGAATTTTATTTTACAGCTTGATATGTGAAAAAAAAAGTTTAATTTAGGAATGAAAAAAAAAAATCATTAGAAAAATAACTAAGTCAGTAAAAAAACAATAATTTGTGGAAGAAAAGATTAATTTAGGAATGACCCCTCTTTGAAATAATCTCATCACTTGGGATGGAAAAATGCATACCTCCAAAAAAAAAAACAAGTCAGGAAATAAAGTTTAATTTAGGAGCAAATTTTTTCTAAGTCAGAAAATGAATTCAAAAGTTTAATTTAGGAATGTTCCCTGAAAAAAATCATCACTTGGGAAATAAAGTTTAATTTAGGAATGACCCCCCTGAAAAACGATAATTTGGGAATGACATCATAGGCAAGAACGATAATTTAGGAATGACGTCATAGGAAGCGCCATCTAGCGAGCCTCAACAAGTGCGAAGCACCCATTTGTTTGATGCGCAGCAAGTGGGGAGCCCTATTGTTTGATGCGCAGCAAGTGGGGAGCCCTATTGTTTGATGCGCAGCAAATGCGCAGTCCTATTGTGCACCAAAACCGCTAAAATCACCCTACTGTAGGGTGATTTTAGCGGTTTTGGTGCACAATAGGACTGCGCATTTGCTGCGCATCAAACAATAGGGCTCCCCACTTGCTGCGCATCAAACAATAGGGCTCCCCACTTGCTGCGCATCAAACAAATGGGTGCTTCGCACTTGTTGAGGCTCGCTAGATGGCGCTTCCTATGACGTCATTCCTAAATTATCGTTCTTGCCTATGATGTCATTCCCAAATTATCGTTTTTCAGGGGGGTCATTCCTAAATTAAACTTTATTTCCCAAGTGATGATTTTTTTCAGGGAACATTCCTAAATTAAACTTTTGAATTCATTTTCTGACTTAGAAAAAATTTGCTCCTAAATTAAACTTTATTTCCTGACTTGTTTTTTTTTTTGGAGGTATGCATTTTTCCATCCCAAGTGATGAGATTATTTCAAAGAGGGGTCATTCCTAAATTAATCTTTTCTTCCACAAATTATTGTTTTTTTACTGACTTAGTTATTTTTCTAATGATTTTTTTTTTTCATTCCTAAATTAAACTTTTTTTTTCACATATCAAGCTGTAAAATAAAATTCCCTCAAAAAGAAATGTTATTGACTTTTCATCATACTCAAGCTGAAAAAAAAAAATCACACGTAACTCAATTAATGACAGAAGCATTGATGATAAAGAAAATTAAATTTTAATGATACACAAAATAAATGAGAAAAAATATATATACAAGAATAAATGGAAAAAATATATATACAAAATAAATGGAAAAAATATATACAAAATAAATGGAAAAAAATATATACAAAATAAATGGAAAAATATGTTAAAATAAATGGGAAAAAATATGTACATCAGTGTCCATGTAGCACTGTTCATCGAATGGCATAGTGGCCATACGCATATGTTTTAATGCCATCACCGAGAATATAGCGTTTATCGTCGCGAGGGCACAGCGACGTTTTGCGGAGGGCGACCGTTTGAAGTTTGTGGTTACTGGAGGAGATTTTTAGCATGGTGTTTTTGATCGAGGAGTTGTTGCGGAGGCAAGCCAGATAATCTTGATGTTTTAGTTGTTTTTTAACAACCGCACGAACGACCCCTTTGGCGGTCTTTTTCTCCGCGACTGCTGTGACCATGCTGTACATTTTTGATCTTAATCCGACGAATTCCACAACGGGTTCGCCGCCGTTCTCGTCCTTCATGACGCCCACCACTTTTTTATTCTGCAGGCTAAACAGAGGATGATCACCGGGATAGTTTGACGTGTCGAATCTGTGGAGCTCCTCCCTCATGTCTTTGTAAATGTCACCGGTTTTTATCTCGTAGAGGAATGAATCTGTGTCTGTGAACAAAACTTCCACACCGGGTCCGTACTTTTTCTTCATAAAATTATAATGGAAGTCCGCCATCAAGTGTTTGGACAGGTCCAAAATCGTGACACCGGTATATATGGGCCTGTCCAGATGGATTTTCGTCTTCAACATCTTGATGACGGCTAACTCACCGGTGATTATCCTGAAGCATTCGAATGCCGGGGATGATATTAGCTTCCTCAAGCTCTTCTGATTGTTGGCGAGACGGATGTCGACGTGCTTCCTCAAATTTTCTAGCGATTTCCCGTACACAGCGTTATTGAGGAGCTTATAGAAGTCCTTTTCGAATTCGCACCGGGCATTTTTCCTCTTTTCGGTGTTGAACGCTATGTACGGGCGTATCCAAGGCTCTTGTGTGAATTCGACTGCACGCCGAACACCCGTCAGCTTCATCCCCAGCGACGTGTATAACTTCAGGCACCGGTAATGGATGACGTAGGAAGTTTTGTTCATCAGATTTGGTGAGAGCTTTTTGGATGGTTTATCACCGGGTCTTCTGATGAATGGAGAGAGCATGTCACCAGTAATTTCAATGTTTTCTGCCGCCAAGGGGAAACAATTGTGCTCGTCGTGCAACTTCACCGGGTATTCCATGTCCACTTCTAAAATATACCCCTTGACGGCGTTGTCATCGATGTTGAGAAAATCGATGCTCTCAAGTTCACTGGGGGACAACCATCTAAAGTCTCTCACCGGGAGGGGCTCCATCATACACTTTCCGTATAAGTTGTTCACATCATAGTACATGATATATGATGTAGGTTCACTGGGGTTATAACCGGGTATTAACGGGTTGTTGGCTCGCGCATACCGCTTGGAGATCACTGAGACCCCACCTCGGATACCTTTCTCCATGAAGAGATGCATGTCCGGATCGTTGATCAATTCGAGCTTGACACCGGTCATTCGCAGACATGCGTTCCAGGCCAATCCCGGGGATGTGAACGTATGCACCGGGTCGATCTTGTAGTTTTCTTCGCAGAGTTTTCTAAAACTCTCGAACACATCCCCGAGAAGCAGCACGTCAGTCTTCACGTAGAGGTTGTGGTAATCACCGAGGTTGGAACACCGGAATTCTCTCCAAACGGTATGCGCATATGTATACTCGTCACTGGTTATATGTTGATCCCCCAGAGAGGTGTAAAAGGCCTCTCGTGGGGGCAGCACCGGATCTTCGAACTTCTCAAACGAGTCAACGTACTCGTACGGATAACATCCTTTACGTTGAAGAAGATGACTCGTAGCTCCAAAACATTTCTTCATGTTGTTGAAGTCACCGGGGTTCATCGCTTGCACGAGCGAATCCAACGACGCCGCCAAGAACTGGTTGGAATCCAGGAATCGCAGGCGACCGAGAGAAAAGGAGATAAATTTCTCCATATTCCTCCCGATCACCTGGATCCTGCGATCGGGGTACCGGGAAAGTCCTTGCATCAGGAAATGAGCGTCGTAGTTTTGTAAATTGTGAAATATAACCGGGATGTGACGTCTTAACCTGAGCTGGAGATTGCACTTCTGATGCAGCGCCGCTCTAAAACCACCGGTGATGTGACAGTGGTCACGAACCCTGTCGTCACCGAGTGGGCGGTCGCACACCATACAAGTGGTCGCATTCCCGAATCTCTCTTCATCTTCAGCTGTCATCTGCAGAGGCACCGGGTTGTCGAGCTTGCCCATAACCACTCGTTCTTCTTCGACGAGACACCGGAAGAAGACGTCCACGCAATCTTCACCCCTGTACACTGTGGGCTCTTTCACGTATACACCATCGGGCCCCACGACCGTATACGCGAATCCACAGGGGCGGTGAAGGCTCTTCTGGGTTGTGCTAGAGAGAGACGGGTTCGGCTTACAGCTGTCCACCTTCTCCAAGATCGCCTCAAAGTCCGCATATATGACGTATGGAACGTGCAGCTGGTAATGGTTGTTCTTGAAGAACATCACGTTGTCGTCTACACCGGGATACGTCACTCGTTGCAGACCGTGTGTCTGGCAAAGTGGTTCGTGCGCATTCAGCTGCTCGAGGGAGGAGAAGCGTTGCAAGCAATAATTGCAAAAGTGGGATGCACCTTCATACTTGGTCGTGTAGGAAAGCAAACGAGACATGTTTTGGATGAGGCAGTAGTGCGACGTTGTCTCGTTGCTGATGAACAAGAGGTTGATTGGTGTACCAGACACCACCTCACTAATCCTGAGAGGAAAGACTTCTCCCCCCTCCAACCCAAAGACGTTAATGCGCACTGAATTCGCAGCTTCGAACCGTGGGATTTGTTTAAGTGTCACCGGGTATACTAATTCACTGGTATTCAATTCATTCTCATACTGAATATAGTTGAACACCCTTTCGGGGTTTTGCTTCACCGGGTGTAGGGCAGCCAACACACACCAGAGAAAGCATTTCTCATCATCGTTCTTTACATTTACCACTGCTCTTCTGCTGGCTACCCCCTTTGGCAGCGGAATATAAGTGGCGGCCGCTAGTGGTTGGTATTGCGCCGTGTTTAGCTCAAGCAAGAGCACGCGCTCGAGCACCCAACCACTTCCGCTGCCTTCAAAATCCTCTGTCGCCTGCTTTACCTTTACGAAGGCTATTTGTAGGTGCTCTTCTATCTGGTCGGCGGTTAAAGTGGTGAGCATTTTACTTCGAAGATACCCGTTGCAGAACTCGTCCTCGCCGTCACTTCCTTTCCTGGAAAAAACAGCAGTCGCGACGATGTTCCATTTAAGGGACCTGTGGGTGGTCATGTCCTCCCTCAACAGCCGCGTCAACTCCTCTCTCACGCTGTCGAGGAAGGTGGTCATATCCATTTCGGTGTCTGGGGTGGGGATCAATTCGTGCGTCGACAACATGTCGAGTGCGCGCCTGACTTGCCCTCCTCCTCCTAGCTGTGCTCCTCCTTGGGGTGCTCCAAGCTGCTGCTGTGCCCCATGGCTCGGTGATGGCCGCTGTGGTGGTGCTCCTCCTTGCGCCCACTGTGGGGACGCATCATGCTGGGGTGGTCCTGCTCGGTGATGGCTCGGTGATGGCCTCTGTGGTGGTGCTCCTTGTGCCCACTGTGGGGGCACACCATGCTGGGGTGGCGCACCATGCCCCATGGCACGCTGGTGGCGCATCAAATCGCTCTTGCGGTGAAACGCTGCATCGCACACCAAACACTTGTGGCGACGCTCGCCATGCGTTAGCCTGTGCTGATTCAGATTCCTACGCAAGGAAAACTCCTTGCCGCACGTCTCGCATAGGTGTCGCTCCTGAAAAACAAATAAAAAGGGAATGTAGGACACGTAAGTCTAACACAAGCAATGGATGAGAGGTATAGAAACCCACGTCTTCCCGCTAGTTTCGGTGGCGTATCCGCCCTCAAGCGCGTGCTCAAGTCATCAAAGAAAAAAGAAATCAGAGATTGGTTGGCTGGCGAGAGAGCGTACACGTTACACAGATCCATTAAAAAAGTGTTTCCCCGCAACAAAACAATAGTGGCCGGTCTAAACAGTCAATTTCAAATCGACTTGGTGGACATGCGTAATCTAGCAATTCACAACGATGGTTACAACTATCTTTTAACGTGCATCGACGTCTTTTCCAAGTACGGTTTCGTCGTGCCTCTCAAAAGGAAAACCGGTGACAGCGTGGCCAAAGCTTTAGAAAGCATCTTTCAACAACGTCAACCAGTGGCGCTACAGAGCGATAAGGGGCGCGAATTTATAGCGTCACCAGTCCAGCGCTACCTCAAGCGTCAAGGTGTAAAGTTTTTCACTACGGAGAACGAACAGATAAAGGCCAGCGTGGTGGAAAGATGGAACAGGTCTCTCAGAAACTGGATGTACAAGTACTTCACTGCCAAGAACACGTATCGCTACATCGACATGATCGAAGACCTCGTGTGGAGTTACAATCACAGGTATCACAGGTCTATAAAAATGAGGCCCGTGGACGTGAACCCCGGAAACGAGCCGGAGGTGTGGAACAATCTCTATGGGGATGCACCCAAGAAACAAGATTGCAAGTTTAAAGTGGGTGATCACGTGCGCATCACAAGATCAAAACACACCTTCGAGAGGGGGTACGATTCTAATTTCACCGAAGAGATATTCGTGGTGACCGAGTGCGTGAAAAGGGAAATTCCCGTTTACAAGCTCGAGGACCTGATGGGGGAAGAAATCAAGGGCACATTCTACGCTGAAGAGATGGTAGGTGTAAAGATGGGAGAAAAATTTCCGATTGAAAAAGTTTTAAAGAAGAGGAGAAGAAAAGGAATTATTCAATACCTCGTGAAATTTCGGGGGTATCCGAAAAAATTCAACGCGTGGGTGGTCCTATAAAAACCCGGAAACAGTGCGCGCATCTGTCATTTCAGAGATGGCTTCTTTCTATCTCACTCTACCCAGCGATGCTTCCAGAGACTTTTTTCCCGACAACACGCTCTCGAGTTTCGTGGTTAAACTTCCAAACACCCTGGAATTCGAATCCGAGATGGAAGTCGCACTGTCGGAGATAATTTATCCCCATTCATTCCACAACATCACTCAAGAGACAAACACTTTCGAATTCGATGTCGGAAACAAGATAATGAAGACCGGTCGCATAGCCCCGGGTTTCTACGAGACGACCCCCGAACTGATCAAAGCCATATCCACTCAAAATTTTCAAGACAAGATTGGTGTGACGTACAATAAAATCACGAAAAAAGTTAAGGTGAACCTCAAGAAAGACACCAAGCTCAGTCTCAGACACGGTATAGCCGAAAACCTGGGTTTCGAACCCGGCCTGATAGAGGGTCCGACCATAGTCGAGGGTCCTTTCACAGCCGATCCTAAATTAGACTTTCATCTCTTGTACGTGTACTGCAACCTGGTCGAACCTCAGGTCGTGGGTAACACCTACGCCCCGCTACTGAGAATCGTGAAAACTAGCGGTCAGGACGGGGATATCGTCAGCGTGTCTTTCGAACGCGCCCATTACGTGCCGCTGGCCAGAAAGAGTTTCGACATCGTTCACATGTATTTAAGGACGCACATGGGCAAGTTTTTCACATTTCAACGTGGAAAGGTGATAGTGAAACTACACTTTAGACTGCGACATGCATTATAAACCGTACCGGAGCTGTGCCCACAGCATCAACGATTATTATCTCGCTCAGGCTGGAAACGGACTCGGATATTATCAGGGTAGCGCTCTGCAAAGAGGTTATGGCCTCGGATCTATATTCAGCTCTCTCTTCAGATCGGCCGTGCCCCTGTTGAAACGCGGTGCCAAGGCAGTCGGTTCTCAACTGTTGCGCTCTGGTGTGGATTTCGCCAACGACATCGTTCAAGGAAAAGACGCAAAGATCGCAGCTCGCGATCGTGCCAAGGAAGCCGGAAGGTCTCTCACGGATAAGGGGGCCAATAAAATCAAATCCATGCTCGGAGGAAAGAATAAAAGGAAGAGACTCGTCAAGAAAACCGTCAGTAAGAAGAGAGCTAGAAAGCTGTCGACATCCGATATATTCAGCGATGGCTTTAATCCACGAAAATTCTCATGAATGTTTGAAAAGCGAAGCCGATCTGTTCACGGTGCCACCCACGGAAACCTCTATAGAATCAGCCGAATGGGTCCAGTACCATCCCATATCTCAAGTGCGTGATTCGGGGGCCCCCATCGAATTTCACGTGGCCGGTAGTGCCGAAGAATACATAGACCTTTCTGCCACTCAGCTGTATGTCAGAGTAAAGGTGACAAAACCAGAAACCGCCGAAGCCGTATCGACGGCGAATAATTTCTTGCATACCCTTTTCTCTCAGATTGACGTCACGTTGAATGGAAGAACGCTCACAAACTCATCACACACTTATCCGTATCGAGCTTACCTGGAAACACTGCTTAACTACGGATCGGATGCAAAGAGAGGACCCCTGACAGCCGAGGGCTACTACAAGGACACTGCAGGTCACATGTCTGACCTCACCAAGAACGAAGGGGCCAAGAAGAGAGCTAAACTCGCGGAAAATTCTTTTGAAATGATGGGCGTGCCTCACGTCGACATATTCTATCAACCGAAGCTGATGCTCTCTCTCGTGGACTTGAAGATGAGACTGGTTCGATCGAAACCCGAGTTCTTTCTGATCACTGCTGCTCAGGGTTGCGACGTGGTTATCGAGCAAGCGAGTATTTTTGTGCGTAAAGTAAGAATGAATCCTGCTGTGGCTGTAGCGCATGCCATGGCGCTCGAGAAAACAACAGCCAAATATTGCATTAACCGCGTGATATGCAAGGTCTATTCGATATCCATGGGAAGCATGAGTTTCGTGCAAGATAACGTATTTCTGGGTGTCATGCCTAAGCGATTGGTTATGGGCATGGTGGACACGGAAGCATTCAACGGAACGTTCGGTTTGAACCCCTTCGACTTCAAGCACAACAACGTCAACTTTGTTTCTGTTTCTATCGATGGAAGACCCGTCCCCCACACGTCGCTACAACCAGACTTTAGGAACAGACACGTCATCAGAGCCTACAACACACTCTTCGTGGGCACCGGAAGGCCCGGAGAAGATAAAGGATGTGACGTGAGCAGAGAAGAATATGAAGCCGGCGGTTACAGCCTCTTCGCCTTCAACCTGATACCCGACATGAGTGACTGCGGACACGTGCACCTACAAAAGCAGGGTAATCTGCGAGTGGAACTCAAGTTTTCCTCAGCCTTGACCAAGACCGTGTCGGTTATCATATTTGCCGAATTCGAATCGTTGGTGGAAATAACAAAGTCCAGAAGCGTCTTGTGTGACTTTGCGGGATGAACACTAAACAGATAGAGCACGCCCTCTCGACACACCCCCACACTCGAAAGGCTTTCCTAGGTGTTTTTGCGAGTGACAATTTACCCGAAAATGTGATCGCTTATCCCGCTGCACTGGTTGTGAACACGGACAGAGAGAATGAACCCGGAACGCACTGGTTGGCTATTTACATCGAAAACGAAGCGAGAGCTGATTTCTTCGACTCTTACGGGAACCCGCCCACCTATTTCAAGAAGGGACACATAAACAGATTTCTACGACGCTACTCGCGCGTCGACTATAATGACGTCATGTTACAATCAGATAAGACAACCGTGTGCGGTCACTATGTGATTTTTTTTATCTATTCTCGATGTATCGGCAAAAGTATGAATAATATTGTATCGCGTTTTAATATGCAAAACGATATGCGCGTAGCAAGCTTTGTAAAGAAAAATTTTTCTGTTAAATAAAAGAGAAAAAAAATTCATTCATTTGTCATTTACTATGGAACCTTTCAAGCTGACACATCCGAGCACCGTGCTCATTGCCGGACCCACCGGTTCGGGAAAAACATATTTTCTCAGAGAACTATTAAAACACAGAAACGAAATGTTTCGAGAGCCTCGTCCGAAACGAGTTATATGGTTTTACGGCGAATATCAGACTTTGTTCGAAGATATGGAAGACTACGTTGAGTTTCGAGAGGGGAGCAATTTCGAAAGCGTGGAAGAAGACAGCTTGGTGATTTTAGATGACCTCATGAACGAGCTATCGGGCGAGAAAAAATTAGCAAACCTTTTCACAAAGTACAGTCACCACAGAAAATTGACCGTGATTTTCATAGTGCAGAACGTGTTTCACCAGGGGCGGGAAATGAGAAACGTTTCTCTGAACGCGCAATATATGTTTCTATTCAAAAATAGAAGAGATGTCAGTCAGGTGACCCACCTGGGACGTCAGCTGTTTCCCAATAAAATCAAATTTTTCAACGAGGTGTTCGAGGATAGCACGAAAAAACCGTATTCGTATTTAATGGTTGATTTACGACCCGAGACGGAGGAGGAAATGCGCCTGCGCACTAACGTGTTACCTGGGCAGACGCAATATATCTATAAACCCAGGAAATGAAACTTTCCATTTTCGAACATGACGGCTGTGATAGAGGTCGAGGGTTTCCAGCTGTCGGATAGAACATTCATAATCAAGGAGTTGGCGTGGTGTTTCATGCATTCGAGAGAAAATTTTCACTATGTATATAAACCGCCCAAAAAGTTTTCGGAATTATCTCCTAGAGATAGACACCAATGTCTCTACGTCACCAACAACATACACGAAATATCGTGGTCGGCGGGTGATGTACCTTTTGAAATGCTGGAGCAACATTTGCAGCGATTATCAAAAGTCGTATTGTATACGAAAGGCCACGACAAGTGTCGGATGCTACTGCAGCAGTACGGGTTAAAAGTTTATAATCTAGATGCGATTCTCTGCCCCAACATTGTGGACTTGCCAGAAGTGAGCGCGAACTGTTTTCTCCACGAAAACATGATAAAGCACTGCGCGCTGAAGAAGGCTATAGCATATAGCATATGGTTGGAATAAAAACATCGTTATTTTAAAGTATGGCATTGGAGAAGCAACAAGTGCTTCGTCTACTCTCTGCCTGTCCGAGGAATAAACGTAAGGATTTGTTGAAGAAATTACCGAAATCAGCATTAAAGACAGTCTGCGAGTGCTCACTCAATATTTTGAAGGGTGTCATACCGTTATCCTCAAAACAGAAAAATAAACTGAAAAGGCACAGAAATACACTTCGCAAACTCGCCTGCAAAAAGACGCCGCTATACGAGAAAAAGCGCGTGCTGATTCAGAAAGGAGGTTTTTTGTTCCAGTTAATCCCAGCCGCCATACAAACCCTCGCCACTTTGTTCACGAGATAATGGAGCACGCACAGAAATTCGCTCTGGTTCCAGAACAATTGTTATCGCGTCATGTGACCACAAAAGAGCAGCTTTCTGAGTTGGACAACGAGATGTTGAAAATACTGCGAAGCAAGGAGCCCGAAGCTATAAAAATTAAACTCTATCAGAATCTGCTGAACAAGAGAATCAACGTCGCCGAGAACAATCCACCGCGGTTACCAGAACCGAAAATTCAAGAAGTAGAAAAAGAGAAGAAAAAGAAAGTTGACGAATTACCAATAGCTCTGATTTCTGTCCCGAAATCGCAAAGAGGGCACTCAGAAAAAATTATCACGCATATAAATAAGCATCCGAACATATTAAAAATTAATTCTAACGGCTCGATCGTTTATAAGAGCAGACTCATCAAAGGAAGCGACATTCGCGATTTGATATCAAGTGTGGTCGGTCGGAGAAAATCACCCGTGGTGGGTCAAGAAATTTTCCTGAAAGCGCTAGAAGAAACCGGAGCTCCGAGAGATTATATAAAAAACCCATTTTTGAAACATATTTGGTTAGAGCTTTGAAATGCCAACAACAGTGGAAGCCGTGATCTACGATCAAAACAATAGAAAGCAGGGTATCGCATGGAAAACGGATGTACCGTCATTCGATTTACCGAGCTGCTGGTCCTACGAATTGGAGAGTAATGGAGAACTGATAAGACACAAGAGAATGTTCGCCATATTCACGATACTGATTGTTATATTATTTACTCTTATAGCAACAACATATAAAAATCAAATGGACTTTGAAAGATGTAATTCCTCTCTTCCGCTGGGAGGAAATATTTTTCTCACGTATTGTAATAAAACCTACGATATACGCTATTTTAGCGGAAATGCGCCCACTACGAAAGCCGTTAATCTCACCAGTGCGCAAATGTATAAATTGATTCACGAGTCTGCTGATGTACAATTGAATAAAAAAATTTCTATTTGAATTCTTGTGTCGTTTTGAAATTGTTTCGCGACATGAAATTCCCAGATGTTTCGCAGCTCTACCATTAAATAAAGTTTAAATACCTTACATGAAATAAATTTAACTTGAAATAAATTTACGCCTGAGAAATTGTTTCGCGACATGAAATACAACTGAATAATTTTTTTTTCGATGAATGAAAATTTAACTCGCGACATAAATAAATTTGATTTGAAATTAAATTTAACTCGGAATAAAATTTAACTTGTAATGAAATTCCCAGATGTTTCGCAGCTCTACCATTAAATAAAGTTTAAATACCTTACATGAAATAAATTTAACTTGAAATAAATTTACGCCTGAGAAATTGTTTCGCGACATGAAATACAACTGAATAATTTTTTTTTCGATGAATGAAAATTTAACTCGCGACATAAATAAATTTGATTTGAAATTAAATTTAACTCGAAATAAAATTTAACTTGTAATGAAATTCCCAGATGTTTCGCAGCTCTACCATTAAATAAATGAGTTTAAATACCTTACATGAAATAAATTCAACTCGAAATAAAATTTACTCCTGAAAATTAATTTGGAATAAAATTTAACGCGCGATAATTTAAAAAAACAACTAACCTCTTTCTTCTTCTTCTCTGACGGAGCATATCCACTTGGTCCAGCTTCTACTGGCGCAGGACGCTTCAGGCATTGCTGGATGAAATTCTCCTCATCCTCAATCATTAATTTTATATCGCGATCACTAACTAAATCCTCGTTGAGACATTCATTGACGAAATTATCGTCATTTTCCAACAATCTAACTAATTCTTCTTTACTTATACCGAAATCGATAAAACTAGCCATTGCGCGAACGTACGAAGCGAAAGCTAAAAAACTTGATGCTGTCTGGACAAAACTCAAAAACGAAGTGAGAGGATCTGCAAAGAAGATGATACTTTTAATGAGATAAAGGGTTAGGAAGCGATAACGAGTCTCGTGTGCTATGCGTCATTACTCGGGCAGACAGTACTCATATAGTTATCAGTGTCGCGTGCAGAATAATCGAAGCAACGCGAGTGATGCATACTCACGTCAATATCATTATCAGTGATTTATGTAACATTGGATAGTGTATCGTTAGATATTGGTACTGTATCAGTGATGCATGCTCACATGAATATATTGTATCAGTGATTCACGTGAATGAGATAGTGATGCTACTCACATCATTATCAGTGATTCATGTAACATTGGATAGTGTATCATTAGATATTGGTACTGTATCAGTGATGCATGCTCACATGAATATATTGTATTAGTGATTCACGTGAATGAGATAGTGATGCTACTGGGTGCACTTTGAGATTCACAGTATATTCCTATACTTATGCTTATCAACTGCAACTGCAGTATATAAACTGCGGGACAGACACAATTCCTTAACTTAGTTCTCTCGCTCGCTTGGATACACTTCTCTCTCCGCAACTTGGTAAGATTTTTTTTTTCTATGGCTTCTTGCGTGTTAGATTTTGAGGGATTCTTGCTTAAAAGTGGGATATATGTTGTTAAGGAAATGGCTTGCTTTGATTTAAGCACAGGGAGAGTATATCACTCTCTCTACAAGCCGCCATTCTCTAGCAAGGAGCTATCCGAAGAAGATTTCCCACAAATGCTCTGGGTTAGCAGAAATCTTCTTAATATTAGATGGGGGGAAGGGCTTTTCGATTATAATTTAATGAAAATTCATCTCACCACTGTTAATAACAGATATAGTTGCATTTATGTGAACTGCAGGCAAAAAAAAAAATTTCTAGAGCAACGATTCAACCTGGAGACAGTGAAAGTCTTAAACTTCCCAAAATCCTTGACTTCTTGCGGGTTTCACCCTCTGCAAAAAGGGCATTGCGCAAGAAGCAAGGTCGTAGCATGCGCTGAATGGTTAGATGCATAAAAATTTAATTTTGTAAAATAATAATAATAATAAAAATTTAAAAAACTTAAAAAAAAAAAAAACTTCTGTTAAAATATATATTTCGCAATTTTTTTTTTTTTCATCTTGAGAGTTGCGGAGAGAGACTGTATGCGTTGTTTTCATTTAGACAGATGGAAAGCCTCCGCTATGAATACGCTCGGAACGTACTGGATACTTCCGTTGCGATACTACACCAGCTCGAATCTGAAATCGTGTACCGTCCAGCAGAGGAATGCGTCTTCAAGTTTGGCGACAAGACTTATCCGATGCCCAGACAGCATGCTGGGTATGGTGACGCTGGCCTACACTACACCTTTTCCGGAATGACCCTCCAGGCCCAACCGTGGACACCTCTCCTCTTGGATTTGAAAGCCGTGGTCGAGAGCATCTCAGGCCATGACTACAACTTTGTTGTCGTCAACCGATACTCTGATGGAACCAAGAGCATCTCCCCGCATTCCGATGACGAATCACAGCTCGTCAAAGATTACCCCATCGCTTGCCTCTCCCTGGGCGCTGAAAGAAAGCTCGTGTTCTCTCGACGGGGGCACCAATCCGTGGACCGAATCCTGGAACACAACAGCCTGCTGACGATGCTACCTCCAACCAACCAGCTGTGGCGTCACGCGATACCTAAAGACCCAAAAGTAAAAGACGTCCGACTCAGCCTGACGTTCCGGAAAATGGTTTCGAGTAACAAGCGCCCATCACCGAACACTCAACCACCATCGGCTAAGAGATCTCGCAGCAGTGGATTCAATAAGGAAGCGCCGCCTCCCAACATCTTTCACGTGAAGGAGAACTTTTTCGTCAGCGTCGTGATCTTCAGTGGTGAAGTGCGCGTACATATTCGAGAATTTTTCGAACGCGATGGACTCATGCACCCAGCTAAAAATGGAGTGACTCTTTCGCCGTACGTGTGGGAATGTTTGAGAACCGAATTCTCTCGTCGTACTATGCTGCAACGCGTTGATAGAACTTTCCTAGTGTCGGAGAACCTGATCGTGGACTACAGCGGTGATGATGTGCTAATTCAAACTCTACATCGCGGGGACAACAAAATTTTCAAGTGCTCCGAAAACCCCCTCAAAATGACTTTCCAGGCAATCGAGGCACTCTTCTGGAGCGAGGATGATAAACCACTTCATACCGTGATCAGTGAGCTCGTGCAGAAAACGCTCTGCTTGGACTATCTGAAAGTGTGTGTGCGCGAAAACCAAACTAAAGGAACGAGTTCTATGGATATCACCGACATTTTGGCTAAATTGGTGAGTGAAAAACTTTTTGCTAGCATCGAAAAAATTGTTGACTGCCATGGGTGTTCCATGGGATATGCTAATCAGTTGGGTCATGAATGTCTGCAGTTGAATGATAATTTAATGTTTTATAAATATTTTGATCATGCTTTAACCCTGATTGACTTTCGCGAAGTCGCTAAAACTCTGGCGGAAAATTACGATGTAGCGGAAAAATGTTTTAATGCGATTGATTTTGATGTTTTGAAATCTAAGATAGAAGAAATTTATTTGAAATAAATGAAAATCATATAAAATGACTTTGTATTTTATTGCTCCTTTGGTTTATTTTTACTTTTCAGCTTGGACATACAAAAGTTTATTTGTGACTTGAAAAAAATTTTATTTTAAAATTAATGAAACGATTCATCTTTGTTTAGTTTAGAAAATAAAGTTTAATTTAGGAATGAAAAAATCATCAGAAAATAAAGTTTAATGTAGGAAAGATCCCCAAGTTAGAAAAAAAAAAAAAAGTCTGAAATTAAACGATAATTTGGGAAAGATCCTTCTCTTTGGTGATATCTTCGAAGTGACGTTATGGGAAAATCTTGGGATAGAAAAAAATTAAGTTAGAAAATGCATCCCTCCAAAAAATAACAAAGTCAGAAAATAAAGTTTAATTTAGGAATGACCCCTCTTTGAAATAATCTCATCACTTGGGAAGTCAGAAAATAAACGATAATTTGGGAAAGAGTTGAAAGAACGGTAATGAACTTTAAATTTCCCAGGGTGTTGAGAAAAAAAAAAAAAACCAAGTCAGAAAATAAAGTTTAATTTAGGAGCAAATTTTTTCTAAGTCAGAAAATGAATTCAAAAGTTTAATTTAGGAATGAAAAAAAAAATCATTAGAAAAATAACTAAGTCAGTAAAAAAACAATAATTTGTGGAAGAAAAGATTAATTTAGGAATGATCCCTCTTTGAAATAATCTCATCACTTGGGATGGAAAAAAAAAATTTAGGAGCATCCCTCCAAAAAAAAAAAAACAAGTCAGGAAATAAAGTTTAATTTAGGAGCAAATTTTTTCTAAGTCAGAAAATGAATTCAAAAGTTTAATTTAGGAATGTTCCCTGAAAAAAATCATCACTTGGGAAATAAAGTTTAATTTAGGAATGACCCCCCTGAAAAACGATAATTTGGGAATGACATCATAGGCAAGAACGATAATTTAGGAATGACGTCATAGGAAGCGCCATCTAGCGAGCCTCAACAAGTGCGAAGCACCCATTTGTTTGATGCGCAGCAAGTGGGGAGCCCTATTGTTTGATGCGCAGCAAGTGGGGAGCCCTATTGTTTGATGCGCAGCAAATGCGCAGTCCTATTGTGCACCAAAACCGCTAAAATCACCCTACTTCTTCATCTACTTCTTCTAGTCATCTATTTTTTATCATCGTTGAGAGTGTTCCTACACAATTTGTTGTAGTGCGAGCATATCATATATATCGACCACAATTTGATCTTGGTAAGTGATATTTCATTAACAATTTCTCTTAAATTTTTGGGGGCATTTTGTGGATAACACATGTTATACGGATGTTCTTGAGCTTTTACGACAAACATCAATGGATGTATTAAGAAGCTCTTTAATACAGCTTTGATTGATGGTTACTACTTTACAGCACACCAACTCCGGTCATATATCGCCATACGGCAATTTCCAACCAGTGGAGTTGGGTCGGAAATGAAGGCACCATCCATCGGTGGTCGCCCCAGGTAAAGAACTTGCTTCTGATATTCTATGCCCGGATTCGAACCCATGGACCTCGATGATAACCTTCATAGTGGAAGACGAGCATTTTACCACTGCGCAAGTCGGGCGGCAGCATTCGAAGGATGGCTATCGCAATCCCATTAAAATTTTTTTACGGATTGATCAAGAATGTTTAATCATTTATTCAGCTGATTTACTGAATTTTTTAAACGCTAACCATTCATAACAAACTTAAAACTGGTACCTTTATAATAATAATTGTTGCCATAAAATATATTTTATTAATTTCATGAACATATTTGATAGATATACTAAATAGACAAATACTGTATATTGGAATAGATCAAGAAACTAGGGTACCCGAGTATTACAAAGCATTTTAATGTGTTGAACATAATTATCAAATGCTGGCCCTTTTCAGTATCTTGTCCTTTTTTTTAAAAAAAAGAAAAAAAGAAAAGGTTATTTTAAGTTGATTACTGATTTCGAAACTACTTTCGATCTTCTTTCGCTTGTTTCCTTTAGAAATTGTATGGAATGTCTGCAAGAGAAAATTCAAGGTAAAAATTAAATTTGAAAAAAATTCTTCAATTTTTGGAAGTATCTAAAAGAGGGTCTTTGGATGGCCTACTGCAGTGTTTCTGAAAGTGTGCGTCCTGGCTCCTAGGGGCGTCGCACTTAGCTGGAGATATTGATTTGTATGCCTATTTATGCTTTGAAGTAGTTCTTTTATATGGATAAAATATCTATATCACTGATTCTTGACCTTTTTCCATTCTGCACCCCCAGTGCAATACGATTTACCTTCCTGCACCCCCTTAGATACTGTAATACGTTTTCTGTTTGTTATGAAATTTAGTTTATGAGTTAATTACATTAATTAATTTTTATAAGTTCTTTTATATGTATATATTTTTTAGACTATGGTTAATAGTTTTTCAGACTCTTTAAAAATTAATTCAAAAACCTAACTAAATAATATATTTTTTGGCACTTCAAAATTCGAGATGAATTGTTCTTTACTTATTGATTCCAGCCGGAAAAAGCAGTATCATGTATGTAGGGCTGCAACTGGGGGGGGGGGGAGCAGGCGGGTCTCGTGCCCCTTGTGCTGGACCAGAGGGGGCGCAAATTTTATTCTCCAATCCCTTCTTCAACATTACAAGGGGGCGCCAAAATGAGCACTTGCCCCGGGTGACCAAACATCTAGTTGCGGCTCTGCATGTATGTTTTTTGCCATTTGATAAATTTTTCGATTTTTTTTCTGAGTCACGCTCACGACAGTATCAAAAACTGATTCGGTGGTTCGGACAATTCTAGTATGAATATTATATTTTATTTGAACTGTTTTGTGATTAGTGTTATGTTTAACTATGGTTCTTAGATATCCGTGACCTTGTTCTCCAACATTATTCCGGAAAATCGAGGTTCTACTGCAGTTGAAAATTTTTACTATTAAATAACTATTTATTTACTAAGCTTTCTCGCATGAAGCAGTCAAAAAAGTATTCATTCAAAAAAAAAATACAATTAAAAACCGGATTTCTAATAAGGCATCGGTTTTCAACCTTTTCTGACTCGCGAAGACCTTTTCAGTGTATAATTTCTATGTCGGAGCCCTCAAGGAACCCTTTTTAGCGTATAATTTATATGGAGGAACCCATTCTTCCTTTTTTTTGTTCATTTATCAAATTTACTGATTTTATTTTTCCCGAGCGGTTGTGGGGGTCCTAGGAAGCTCAGATGGAGCCCCAAGGGCTTTGCGAAGCACCGGGTTCGAAACCACTGTTCTAAGGAATCGATTTCGAAGTTTTCCAGGTATAGACAGTCGAATCCCGTTATAACGAACTCCAAAAGACCGGTGAAATCACTTCCTTATCACGAAATTTCGTTATAAAGGAATCCCAGGTGTTTGCATTGTAATATGTAAACTTAGAAGAGGGATTAGAAAAGTGATCGTTAAAACGAGATTTTCACTATAACGGTATTCGTTAAGAGGGGGATTTGACTGTAGTTCAAGTGAGTTAACGAAGGCCTACGAATGATAATTGTCTGAAAAGTAATGATGAAATTCTCTTATAGATTTTTAGGTGGCGAGGTTCAGCCAAAATTATACAAAACTAAAAATTTATATCGTTATCTTCTATATTTAGAGTTATTTTCATTAAAATTAATTTTTAGGGAAAAATACGGCGTATATTTGTCACATGTATGCAGCATATATTATCCCGCATACGCAGAAAACACTGATCATTTGTTTAATGAAAATGCCCTGCTGTAAATAAGATACAGCAATGCTTAAACCTTTAAGCAGCACAGCAGAAACCGCCAAACCCCTACAAATGCTATATCCATGGCCCCCACATCCTGGAGCGGGGCCCACAGGCTGAGATTTTTGCGGGCCCTCGGTTAGACCTTTCACGGGCCCCTTCTGTAGTTAATTTATAACATGAAAAAGCAAAAAATGACGAGAACTGCCCAGGGCTACAGCCCTGGGAAGTTGTTTTTCTGACGCTTTTTAGCGGGTGAAAATTAAGGGATTGGGATATATAATATATGGAAAAGTGTTCAGTTGAGAAATCAACTTCACAAAAATAATTTAGCTCTTTAATGTTTAAATATGAGGACTATAAGGAGGCGAGATATCTTGCTGCATATTATATATATATATTTTTGGACATATTTGAAATCCATATTTTTTATGAGCATTTTTTAAGCCAACTTTCGGCACTTCGCCTTTTGTAGCCTTTGTATCTTTAACAAAAAAACTGCACTATACGGTGAAAAGAATTTTTTTATGTATGGGTAACAGAGGCGAATTTAACAGTGGGTGCACCGGACGCCTCGACTTCAAAAGGACCCAGAAAAAACCGAATTTTACACTTTTCTCTAATTTAAGGGACCTAATATTTTCTTTTACGCCAGGAGCCTCGACCGACTTTAATCCGCCACTGATGAGTGTGTGTGCATCTGTATTATATTGCTTTTTGAATAATGTTAATTTAAATAATTCCTCAATACATCCACTTACTCACACTATAAAAGAATTTATATATATAAACTGAAGAGCCAAAAAAACTGGTAACCTGCCTAATATCGTGTAGGGCCCCCCGCGAGCCCGCAGAAGTGCCGCAACACAACGTGGCATGGACTCAACTAATGTCTGAAGTAGTGCTGGAGGTAATTGACACCATGAATCCTGCAGGGCTGTCCATAAATCCGTAGGAGTAAGAGGGGGTGGAGATCTCTTCTGAACAGCACGTTGCAAGGCATCCCAGATATGTTCAATAATGTTCATGTCTGGGGATTTTGGTGGTCAGCGGAAGTGTCTAAAGTCAGAAGAGTGCCACTTTGTAGCAAGGGGTGTCGCATTGTCCTGCTGAAATTGTCCAAGTCCGTCGGAATGCACAATGGACATGAATGGGTGCAGGTGATCAGACAGGATGCTTACGTACCTGTCACCTGTCAGAGTCGTATCTAGACTTATCAGGGGTCTCATATCACACCAACTGCACACGTCCCATACCATCACAGAGCCTCCACCAGTTTGAACAGTCCCCTGTTGACATGTAGGGTCCATGGATTCATGAGGTTGTCTCCATACCCGTACACGTCCATCAGCTCGAAGCAATTGGAACCGAGACTCGTCATACCAGGCAACGTGTTTCCAGTCCTCAACAGTCCAATGTCGGTGTTGTCGAGCCCAGGCGAGGCGTAAAGCTTTGTGTCGTGCAGACACGAGTGGGCCTTCGGCTCCGAAAGCCCATATCGATGATGTTTCGTTGAATGGTTCGCACGCTTATACTCGTTGATGGCCCAGCATTGAAATCTGCAGCAATTTGCGGAAGGGTTGCACGTCTGTCACGTTTAATGATTCTCGTCAGTCGTCGTTGGTCCCGTTCTTGCATGATCTTTTTCCGGCAGCAGCGATGTCGTAGATTTAATTTTTTACCGGATTCCCGATATTCACGGTACACTCGTGAAATGGTCGTACGTGAAAATCCAAATTTCATCGCTACCTCGGAGATGCTATGTCCCATCTCTCGTGCGCCGACTATAACACCACGTTCAAACTCACTTAAATCTCGATAACCTGCCATTGTAGGAGCAGTAACCGATCTAACAACTATGCCAGACACTTGTTGTGTTATATAGGCGTTGCCGACCGCCGCGCCGTACTCTGATTGGTTCCATATCTCTTTATTTGCATACGCATGCCTGAACCAGTTTTTTTGGCTCTTCAGTGTATTGGTGTTGGTTTTATTCAACCACTTCATTTCAGCGGAGTATGCGGGGATTGAAATCAGTTCTGGATTTAGGCAGGTGCGAAAGGTGCAGCCGCACCAGGCCTCTAAACTTTAGGGGCCGCAAAACGGAATAAAAAGTAATAATTTTAGTAAGTTACATTTTGACTTATTAATAGAGCAATAGCTTGAAATTCCTTTTAGACAGGGAACCCACAGGCCTAGAGTTTTGACTCCCCCCCCCCCCCCCAAAGCCAAAAAGCCCGCAGGTTTTATGCCCTGGGCGCTTGATGAGAAAGAGCGCTAAATTCTCCTTTCAATGACGTATTTAAAACTACATTAAAGAGGGATGCATGCTTGCCCCGGCCGTAGTATTTAAATGCGGCTCTGGGAAGTGATCGTCTAGCTTTGAAAGCCCTTTCGTTTTGGTGGCCTGCGTATAGATATTATAGACATGACTTCATGGCTATGATCATTTGATCATTTTTGTCGCACCACGGTCATTTTCTGCAAACGAGGGCTAATTAGACTGGGACCTACCATTTATTGCCGATTCCGTACTTCAGGCTTGTTTTTATGATCATCGAGAGATTGTGCGCTAATCCTTCGATGGGGGACTTCCTGCGGTAGCAATTTTTTCTTCGGTCATGTCGCCATTTCTGTTGTACCCCTGTGTCTGGAAAGTTTTCTGAAAAGGACGAACTGGGTATCGAATACGCGACACCTTTGGTATTTTAGGCGAGTATCTTATCGATCTGGGCTACCGCGCCCTCTTGGCTGTGCTTTATGGTGAACCATTAGGGCAATTTTTCATGGGCCCTCCTCTATGGTGAATTTACAGGGTGAAGGAGAAAAATAATAAGAATCGTTTCAGGCTGGAGCCATGTCAGCCCATAATAGAGCAGTTAAAGTGCCCGGGCCCACTCATACAAATTACAAATTTTCTTGTTGGGCGGTGGGTACTATTGCCCAAATTTATTGTCAAATAGCTCTTTATTACCATTCTATAGTAATGCACAGTTTGATATAGTCATTCTCGTGTACTAGTGTAAACCTAGAGGAGTAGGGTGATTTTAGCGGTTTTGGTGCACAATAGGACTGCGCATTTGCTGCGCATCAAACAATAGGGCTCCCCACTTGCTGCGCATCAAACAATAGGGCTCCCCACTTGCTGCGCATCAAACAAATGGGTGCTTCGCACTTGTTGAGGCTCGCTAGATGGCGCTTCCTATGACGTCATTCCTAAATTATCGTTCTTGCCTATGATGTCATTCCCAAATTATCGTTTTTCAGGGGGGTCATTCCTAAATTAAACTTTATTTCCCAAGTGATGATTTTTTTCAGGGAACATTCCTAAATTAAACTTTTGAATTCATTTTCTGACTTAGAAAAAATTTGCTCCTAAATTAAACTTTATTTCCTGACTTGTTTTTTTTTTTTTGGAGGGATGCTCCTAAATTTTTTTTTTCCATCCCAAGTGATGAGATTATTTCAAAGAGGGGTCATTCCTAAATTAATCTTTTCTTCCACAAATTATTGTTTTTTTACTGACTTAGTTATTTTTCTAATGATTTTTTTTTTTCATTCCTAAATTAAACTTTTTTTTTCACATATCAAGCTGTAAAATAAAATTCCCTCAAAAAGAAATGTTATTGACTTTTCATCATACTCAAGCTGAAAAAAAAAAATCACACGTAACTCAATTAATGACAGAAGCATTGATGATAAAGAAAATTAAATTTTAATGATACACAAAATAAATGAGAAAAAATATATATACAAGAATAAATGGAAAAAATATATATACAAAATAAATGGAAAAAAATATATACAAAATAAATGGAAAAAAATATATACAAAATAAATGGAAAAATATGTTAAAATAAATGGGAAAAAATATGTACATCAGTGTCCATGTAGCACTGTTCATCGAATGGCATAGTGGCCATACGCATATGTTTTAATGCCATCACCGAGAATATAGCGTTTATCGTCGCGAGGGCACAGCGACGTTTTGCGGAGGGCGACCGTTTGAAGTTTGTGGTTACTGGAGGAGATTTTTAGCATAGTATTTTTGATCGAGGAGTTGTTACGGAGGCAAGCCAGATAATCTTGATGTTTTAGTTGTTTTTTAACAACCGCACGAACGACCCCTTTGGCGGTCTTTTTCTCCGCGACTGCTGTGACCATGCTGTACATTTTTGATCTTAATCCGACGAATTCCACAACGGGTTCGCCGCCGTTCTCGTCCTTCATGACGCCCACCACTTTTTTATTCTGCAGGCTAAACAGAGGATGATCACCGGGGTAATTTGACGTGTCGAATCTGTGGAGCTCCTCCCTCATGTCTTTGTAAATGTCACCGGTTTTTATCTCGTAGAGGAATGAATCTGTATCTGTGAACAAAACTTCCACACTGGGTCCGTATTTTTTCTTCATAAAATTATAATGGAAGTCCGCCATCAAGTGTTTGGACAGGTCCAAAATCGTGACACCGGTATATATGGGCCTGTCCAGATGGATTTTCGTCTTCAACATCTTGATGACGGCTAACTCACCGGTGATTATCCTGAAGCATTCGAATGCCGGGGATGATATTAGCTTCCTCAAGCTCTTCTGATTGTTGGCGAGACGGATGTCGACGTGCTTCCTCAAATTTTCTAGCGATTTCCCGTACACAGCGTTGTTGAGGAGCTTATAGAAGTCCTTTTCGAATTCGCACCGGGCTTGCTTCCTCTTTTCCGTATTGAACGCTATGTACGGGCGTATCCAGGGCTCCTGTGTGAATTCGACTGCACGCCGAACACCCGTCAGCTTCATTCCCAGCGACGTGTATAACTTCAGGCACCGGTAATGGATCACATAGGAAGTTTTGTTCATCAGATTTGGTGAGAGCTTTTTGGATGGTTTATCACCGGGTCTTCTGATGAATGGAGAGAGCATGTCACCAGTAATTTCAATGTTTTCTGCCGCCAAGGGGAAACAATTGTGCTCGTCGTGCAACTTCACCGGGTATTCCATGTCCACTTCTAAAATATACCCCTTGACGGCGTTGTCATCGATGTTGAGAAAATCGATGCTCTCAAGTTCACTGGGGGACAACCATCTGAAGTCTCTCACCGGGAGGGGCTCCATCATACACTTTCCATATAAATTATTCACATCATAGTACATGATATATGATGTAGGTTCACTGGGGTTATAACCGGGTATTAACGGGTTGTTGGCTCGCGCATACCGCTTGGAGATCACTGAGACCCCACCTCGGATACCTTTCTCCATGAAGAGATGCATGTCCGGATCGTTGATCAATTCGAGCTTGACACCGGTCATTCGCAGACATGCGTTCCAGGCCAATCCCGGGGATGTGAACGTATGCACCGGGTCGATCTTGTAGTTTTCTTCGCAGAGTTTTCTAAAACTCTCGAACACATCCCCGAGAAGCAGCACGTCAGTCTTCACGTAGAGGTTGTGGTAATCACCGAGGTTGGAACACCGGAATTCTCTCCAAACGGTATGCGCATATGTATACTCGTCACTGGTTATATGTTGATCCCCCAGAGAGGTGTAAAAGGCCTCTCGTGGGGGCAGCACCGGATCTTCGAACTTCTCAAACGAGTCAACGTACTCGTACGGATAACATCCTTTACGTTGAAGAAGATGACTCGTAGCTCCAAAACATTTCTTCATGTTGTTGAAGTCACCGGGGTTCATCGCTTGCACGAGCGAATCCAACGACGCCGCCAAGAACTGGTTGGAATCCAGGAATCGCAGGCGACCGAGAGAAAAGGAGATAAATTTCTCCATATTCCTCCCGATCACCTGGATCCTGCGATCGGGGTACCGGGAAAGTCCTTGCATCAGGAAATGAGCGTCGTAGTTTTGTAAATTGTGAAATATAACCGGGATGTGACGTCTTAACCTGAGCTGGAGATTGCACTTCTGATGCAGCGCCGCTCTAAAACCACCGGTGATGTGACAGTGGTCACGAACCCTGTCGTCACCGAGTGGGCGGTCGCACACCATACAAGTGGTCGCATTCCCGAATCTCTCTTCATCTTCAGCTGTCATCTGCAGAGGCACCGGGTTGTCGAGCTTGCCCATAACCACTCGTTCTTCTTCGACGAGACACCGGAAGAAGACGTCCACGCAATCTTCACCCCTGTACACTGTGGGCTCTTTCACGTATACACCATCGGGCCCCACGACCGTATACGCGAATCCACAGGGGCGGTGAAGGCTCTTCTGGGTTGTGCTAGAGAGAGACGGGTTCGGCTTACAGCTGTCCACCTTCTCCAAGATCGCCTCAAAGTCCGCATATATGACGTATGGAACGTGCAGCTGGTAATGGTTGTTCTTGAAGAACATCACGTTGTCGTCTACACCGGGATACGTCACTCGTTGCAGACCGTGTGTCTGGCAAAGTGGTTCGTGCGCATTCAGCTGCTCGAGGGAGGAGAAGCGTTGCAAGCAATAATTGCAAAAGTGGGATGCACCTTCATACTTGGTCGTGTAGGAAAGCAAACGAGACATGTTTTGGATGAGGCAGTAGTGCGACGTTGTCTCGTTGCTGATGAACAAGAGGTTGATTGGTGTACCAGACACCACCTCACTAATCCTGAGAGGAAAGACTTCTCCCCCCTCCAACCCAAAGACGTTAATGCGCACTGAATTCGCAGCTTCGAACCGTGGGATTTGTTTAAGTGTCACCGGGTATACTAATTCACTGGTATTCAATTCATTCTCATACTGAATATAGTTGAACACCCTTTCGGGGTTTTGCTTCACCGGGTGTAGGGCAGCCAACACACACCAGAGAAAGCATTTCTCATCATCGTTCTTTACATTTACCACTGCTCTTCTGCTGGCTACCCCCTTTGGCAGCGGAATATAAGTGGCGGCCGCTAGTGGTTGGTATTGCGCCGTGTTTAGCTCAAGCAAGAGCACGCGCTCGAGCACCCAACCACTTCCGCTGCCTTCAAAATCCTCTGTCGCCTGCTTTACCTTTACGAAGGCTATTTGTAGGTGCTCTTCTATCTGGTCGGCGGTTAAAGTGGTGAGCATTTTACTTCGAAGATACCCGTTGCAGAACTCGTCCTCGCCGTCACTTCCTTTCCTGGAAAAAACAGCAGTCGCGACGATGTTCCATTTAAGGGACCTGTGGGTGGTCATGTCCTCCCTCAACAGCCGCGTCAACTCCTCTCTCACGCTGTCGAGGAAGGTGGTCATATCCATTTCGGTGTCTGGGGTGGGGATCAATTCGTGCGTCGACAACATGTCGAGTGCGCGCCTGACTTGCCCTCCTCCTCCTAGCTGTGCTCCTCCTTGGGGTGCTCCAAGCTGCTGCTGTGCCCCATGGCTCGGTGATGGCCGCTGTGGTGGTGCTCCTCCTTGCGCCCACTGTGGGGACGCATCATGCTGGGGTGGTCCTGCTCGGTGATGGCTCGGTGATGGCCTCTGTGGTGGTGCTCCTTGTGCCCACTGTGGGGGCACACCATGCTGGGGTGGCGCACCATGCCCCATGGCACGCTGGTGGCGCATCAAATCGCTCTTGCGGTGAAACGCTGCATCGCACACCAAACACTTGTGGCGACGCTCGCCATGCGTTAGCCTGTGCTGATTCAGATTCCTACGCAAGGAAAACTCCTTGCCGCACGTCTCGCATAGGTGTCGCTCCTGAAAAACAAATAAAAAGGGAATGTAGGACACGTAAGTCTAACACAAGCAATGGATGAGAGGTATAGAAACCCACGTCTTCCCGCTAGTTTCGGTGGCGTATCCGCCCTCAAGCGCGTGCTCAAGTCATCAAAGAAAAAAGAAATCAGAGATTGGTTGGCTGGCGAGAGAGCGTACACGTTACACAGATCCATTAAAAAAGTGTTTCCCCGCAACAAAACAATAGTGGCCGGTCTAAACAGTCAATTTCAAATCGACTTGGTGGACATGCGTAATCTAGCAATTCACAACGATGGTTACAACTATCTTTTAACGTGCATCGACGTCTTTTCCAAGTACGGTTTCGTCGTGCCTCTCAAAAGGAAAACCGGTGACAGCGTGGCCAAAGCTTTAGAAAGCATCTTTCAACAACGTCAACCAGTGGCGCTACAGAGCGATAAGGGGCGCGAATTTATAGCGTCACCAGTCCAGCGCTACCTCAAGCGTCAAGGTGTAAAGTTTTTCACTACGGAGAACGAACAGATAAAGGCCAGCGTGGTGGAAAGATGGAACAGGTCTCTCAGAAACTGGATGTACAAGTACTTCACTGCCAAGAACACGTATCGCTACATCGACATGATCGAAGACCTCGTGTGGAGTTACAATCACAGGTATCACAGGTCTATAAAAATGAGGCCCGTGGACGTGAACCCCGGAAACGAGCCGGAGGTGTGGAACAATCTCTATGGGGATACACCCAAGAAACAAGATTGCAAGTTTAAAGTGGGTGATCACGTGCGCATCACAAGATCAAAACACACCTTCGAGAGGGGGTACGATTCTAATTTCACCGAAGAGATATTCGTGGTGACCGAGTGCGTGAAAAGGGAAATTCCCGTTTACAAGCTCGAGGACCTGATGGGGGAAGAAATCAAGGGCACATTCTACGCTGAAGAGATGGTAGGTGTAAAGATGGGAGAAAAATTTCCGATTGAAAAAGTTTTAAAGAAGAGGAGAAGAAAAGGAATTATTCAATACCTCGTGAAATTTCGGGGGTATCCGAAAAAATTCAACGCGTGGGTGGTCCTATAAAAACCCGGAAACAGTGCGCGCATCTGTCATTTCAGAGATGGCTTCTTTCTATCTCACTCTACCCAGCGATGCTTCCAGAGACTTTTTTCCCGACAACACGCTCTCGAGTTTCGTGGTTAAACTTCCAAACACCCTGGAATTCGAATCCGAGATGGAAGTCGCACTGTCGGAGATAATTTATCCCCATTCATTCCACAACATCACTCAAGAGACAAACACTTTCGAATTCGATGTCGGAAACAAGATAATGAAGACCGGTCGCATAGCCCCGGGTTTCTACGAGACGACCCCCGAACTGATCAAAGCCATATCCACTCAAAATTTTCAAGACAAGATTGGTGTGACGTACAATAAAATCACGAAAAAAGTTAAGGTGAACCTCAAGAAAGACACCAAGCTCAGTCTCAGACACGGTATAGCCGAAAACCTGGGTTTCGAACCCGGCCTGATAGAGGGTCCGACCATAGTCGAGGGTCCTTTCACAGCCGATCCTAAATTAGACTTTCATCTCTTGTACGTGTACTGCAACCTGGTCGAACCTCAGGTCGTGGGTAACACCTACGCCCCGCTACTGAGAATCGTGAAAACTAGCGGTCAGGACGGGGATATCGTCAGCGTGTCTTTCGAACGCGCCCATTACGTGCCGCTGGCCAGAAAGAGTTTCGACATCGTTCACATGTATTTAAGGACGCACATGGGCAAGTTTTTCACATTTCAACGTGGAAAGGTGATAGTGAAACTACACTTTAGACTGCGACATGCATTATAAACCGTACCGGAGCTGTGCCCACAGCATCAACGATTATTATCTCGCTCAGGCTGGAAACGGACTCGGATATTATCAGGGTAGCGCTCTGCAAAGAGGTTATGGCCTCGGATCTATATTCAGCTCTCTCTTCAGATCGGCCGTGCCCCTGTTGAAACGCGGTGCCAAGGCAGTCGGTTCTCAACTGTTGCGCTCTGGTGTGGATTTCGCCAACGACATCGTTCAAGGAAAAGACGCAAAGATCGCAGCTCGCGATCGTGCCAAGGAAGCCGGAAGGTCTCTCACGGATAAGGGGGCCAATAAAATCAAATCCATGCTCGGAGGAAAGAATAAAAGGAAGAGACTCGTCAAGAAAACCGTCAGTAAGAAGAGAGCTAGAAAGCTGTCGACATCCGATATATTCAGCGATGGCTTTAATCCACGAAAATTCTCATGAATGTTTGAAAAGCGAAGCCGATCTGTTCACGGTGCCACCCACGGAAACCTCTATAGAATCAGCCGAATGGGTCCAGTACCATCCCATATCTCAAGTGCGTGATTCGGGGGCCCCCATCGAATTTCACGTGGCCGGTAGTGCCGAAGAATACATAGACCTTTCTGCCACTCAGCTGTATGTCAGAGTAAAGGTGACAAAACCAGAAACCGCCGAAGCCGTATCGACGGCGAATAATTTCTTGCATACCCTTTTCTCTCAGATTGACGTCACGTTGAATGGAAGAACGCTCACAAACTCATCACACACTTATCCGTATCGAGCTTACCTGGAAACACTGCTTAACTACGGATCGGATGCAAAGAGAGGACCCCTGACAGCCGAGGGCTACTACAAGGACACTGCAGGTCACATGTCTGACCTCACCAAGAACGAAGGGGCCAAGAAGAGAGCTAAACTCGCGGAAAATTCTTTTGAAATGATGGGCGTGCCTCACGTCGACATATTCTATCAACCGAAGCTGATGCTCTCTCTCGTGGACTTGAAGATGAGACTGGTTCGATCGAAACCCGAGTTCTTTCTGATCACTGCTGCTCAGGGTTGCGACGTGGTTATCGAGCAAGCGAGTATTTTTGTGCGTAAAGTAAGAATGAATCCTGCTGTGGCTGTAGCGCATGCCATGGCGCTCGAGAAAACAACAGCCAAATATTGCATTAACCGCGTGATATGCAAGGTCTATTCGATATCCATGGGAAGCATGAGTTTCGTGCAAGATAACGTATTTCTGGGTGTCATGCCTAAGCGATTGGTTATGGGCATGGTGGACACGGAAGCATTCAACGGAACGTTCGGTTTGAACCCCTTCGACTTCAAGCACAACAACGTCAACTTTGTTTCTGTTTCTATCGATGGAAGACCCGTCCCCCACACGTCGCTACAACCAGACTTTAGGAACAGACACGTCATCAGAGCCTACAACACACTCTTCGTGGGCACCGGAAGGCCCGGAGAAGATAAAGGATGTGACGTGAGCAGAGAAGAATATGAAGCCGGCGGTTACAGCCTCTTCGCCTTCAACCTGATACCCGACATGAGTGACTGCGGACACGTGCACCTACAAAAGCAGGGTAATCTGCGAGTGGAACTCAAGTTTTCCTCAGCCTTGACCAAGACCGTGTCGGTTATCATATTTGCCGAATTCGAATCGTTGGTGGAAATAACAAAGTCCAGAAGCGTCTTGTGTGACTTTGCGGGATGAACACTAAACAGATAGAGCACGCCCTCTCGACACACCCCCACACTCGAAAGGCTTTCCTAGGTGTTTTTGCGAGTGACAATTTACCCGAAAATGTGATCGCTTATCCCGCTGCACTGGTTGTGAACACGGACAGAGAGAATGAACCCGGAACGCACTGGTTGGCTATTTACATCGAAAACGAAGCGAGAGCTGATTTCTTCGACTCTTACGGGAACCCGCCCACCTATTTCAAGAAGGGACACATAAACAGATTTCTACGACGCTACTCGCGCGTCGACTATAATGACGTCATGTTACAATCAGATAAGACAACCGTGTGCGGTCACTATGTGATTTTTTTTATCTATTCTCGATGTATCGGCAAAAGTATGAATAATATTGTATCGCGTTTTAATATGCAAAACGATATGCGCGTAGCAAGCTTTGTAAAGAAAAATTTTTCTGTTAAATAAAAGAGAAAAAAAATTCATTCATTTGTCATTTACTATGGAACCTTTCAAGCTGACACATCCGAGCACCGTGCTCATTGCCGGACCCACCGGTTCGGGAAAAACATATTTTCTCAGAGAACTATTAAAACACAGAAACGAAATGTTTCGAGAGCCTCGTCCGAAACGAGTTATATGGTTTTACGGCGAATATCAGACTTTGTTCGAAGATATGGAAGACTACGTTGAGTTTCGAGAGGGGAGCAATTTCGAAAGCGTGGAAGAAGACAGCTTGGTGATTTTAGATGACCTCATGAACGAGCTATCGGGCGAGAAAAAATTAGCAAACCTTTTCACAAAGTACAGTCACCACAGAAAATTGACCGTGATTTTCATAGTGCAGAACGTGTTTCACCAGGGGCGGGAAATGAGAAACGTTTCTCTGAACGCGCAATATATGTTTCTATTCAAAAATAGAAGAGATGTCAGTCAGGTGACCCACCTGGGACGTCAGCTGTTTCCCAATAAAATCAAATTTTTCAACGAGGTGTTCGAGGATAGCACGAAAAAACCGTATTCGTATTTAATGGTTGATTTACGACCCGAGACGGAGGAGGAAATGCGCCTGCGCACTAACGTGTTACCTGGGCAGACGCAATATATCTATAAACCCAGGAAATGAAACTTTCCATTTTCGAACATGACGGCTGTGATAGAGGTCGAGGGTTTCCAGCTGTCGGATAGAACATTCATAATCAAGGAGTTGGCGTGGTGTTTCATGCATTCGAGAGAAAATTTTCACTATGTATATAAACCGCCCAAAAAGTTTTCGGAATTATCTCCTAGAGATAGACACCAATGTCTCTACGTCACCAACAACATACACGAAATATCGTGGTCGGCGGGTGATGTACCTTTTGAAATGCTGGAGCAACATTTGCAGCGATTATCAAAAGTCGTATTGTATACGAAAGGCCACGACAAGTGTCGGATGCTACTGCAGCAGTACGGGTTAAAAGTTTATAATCTAGATGCGATTCTCTGCCCCAACATTGTGGACTTGCCAGAAGTGAGCGCGAACTGTTTTCTCCACGAAAACATGATAAAGCACTGCGCGCTGAAGAAGGCTATAGCATATAGCATATGGTTGGAATAAAAACATCGTTATTTTAAAGTATGGCATTGGAGAAGCAACAAGTGCTTCGTCTACTCTCTGCCTGTCCGAGGAATAAACGTAAGGATTTGTTGAAGAAATTACCGAAATCAGCATTAAAGACAGTCTGCGAGTGCTCACTCAATATTTTGAAGGGTGTCATACCGTTATCCTCAAAACAGAAAAATAAACTGAAAAGGCACAGAAATACACTTCGCAAACTCGCCTGCAAAAAGACGCCGCTATACGAGAAAAAGCGCGTGCTGATTCAGAAAGGAGGTTTTTTGTTCCAGTTAATCCCAGCCGCCATACAAACCCTCGCCACTTTGTTCACGAGATAATGGAGCACGCACAGAAATTCGCTCTGGTTCCAGAACAATTGTTATCGCGTCATGTGACCACAAAAGAGCAGCTTTCTGAGTTGGACAACGAGATGTTGAAAATACTGCGAAGCAAGGAGCCCGAAGCTATAAAAATTAAACTCTATCAGAATCTGCTGAACAAGAGAATCAACGTCGCCGAGAACAATCCACCGCGGTTACCAGAACCGAAAATTCAAGAAGTAGAAAAAGAGAAGAAAAAGAAAGTTGACGAATTACCAATAGCTCTGATTTCTGTCCCGAAATCGCAAAGAGGGCACTCAGAAAAAATTATCACGCATATAAATAAGCATCCGAACATATTAAAAATTAATTCTAACGGCTCGATCGTTTATAAGAGCAGACTCATCAAAGGAAGCGACATTAGCGATTTGATATCAAGTGTGGTCGGTCGGAGAAAATCACCCGTGGTGGGTCAAGAAATTTTCCTGAAAGCGCTAGAAGAAACCGGAGCTCCGAGAGATTATATAAAAAACCCATTTTTGAAACATATTTGGTTAGAGCTTTGAAATGCCAACAACAGTGGAAGCCGTGATCTACGATCAAAACAATAGAAAGCAGGGTATCGCATGGAAAACGGATGTACCGTCATTCGATTTACCGAGCTGCTGGTCCTACGAATTGGAGAGTAATGGAGAACTGATAAGACACAAGAGAATGTTCGCCATATTCACGATACTGATTGTTATATTATTTACTCTTATAGCAACAACATATAAAAATCAAATGGACTTTGAAAGATGTAATTCCTCTCTTCCGCTGGGAGGAAATATTTTTCTCACGTATTGTAATAAAACCTACGATATACGCTATTTTAGCGGAAATGCGCCCACTACGAAAGCCGTTAATCTCACCAGTGCGCAAATGTATAAATTGATTCACGAGTCTGCTGATGTACAATTGAATAAAAAAATTTCTATTTGAATTCTTGTGTCGTTTTGAAATTGTTTCGCGACATGAAATTCCCAGATGTTTCGCAGCTCTACCATTAAATAAAGTTTAAATACCTTACATGAAATAAATTTAACTTGAAATAAATTTACGCCTGAGAAATTGTTTCGCGACATGAAATACAACTGAATAATTTTTTTTTCGATGAATGAAAATTTAACTCGCGACATAAATAAATTTGATTTGAAATTAAATTTAACTCGGAATAAAATTTAACTTGTAATGAAATTCCCAGATGTTTCGCAGCTCTACCATTAAATAAAGTTTAAATACCTTACATGAAATAAATTTAACTTGAAATAAATTTACGCCTGAGAAATTGTTTCGCGACATGAAATACAACTGAATAATTTTTTTTTCGATGAATGAAAATTTAACTCGCGACATAAATAAATTTGATTTGAAATTAAATTTAACTCGAAATAAAATTTAACTTGTAATGAAATTCCCAGATGTTTCGCAGCTCTACCATTAAATAAATGAGTTTAAATACCTTACATGAAATAAATTCAACTCGAAATAAAATTTACTCCTGAAAATTAATTTGGAATAAAATTTAACGCGCGATAATTTAAAAAAACAACTAACCTCTTTCTTCTTCTTCTCTGACGGAGCATATCCACTTGGTCCAGCTTCTACTGGCGCAGGACGCTTCAGGCATTGCTGGATGAAATTCTCCTCATCCTCAATCATTAATTTTATATCGCGATCACTAACTAAATCCTCGTTGAGACATTCATTGACGAAATTATCGTCATTTTCCAACAATCTAACTAATTCTTCTTTACTTATACCGAAATCGATAAAACTAGCCATTGCGCGAACGTACGAAGCGAAAGCTAAAAAACTTGATGCTGTCTGGACAAAACTCAAAAACGAAGTGAGAGGATCTGCAAAGAAGATGATACTTTTAATGAGATAAAGGGTTAGGAAGCGATAACGAGTCTCGTGTGCTATGCGTCATTACTCGGGCAGACAGTACTCATATAGTTATCAGTGTCGCGTGCAGAATAATCGAAGCAACGCGAGTGATGCATACTCACGTCAATATCATTATCAGTGATTTATGTAACATTGGATAGTGTATCGTTAGATATTGGTACTGTATCAGTGATGCATGCTCACATGAATATATTGTATCAGTGATTCACGTGAATGAGATAGTGATGCTACTCACATCATTATCAGTGATTCATGTAACATTGGATAGTGTATCATTAGATATTGGTACTGTATCAGTGATGCATGCTCACATGAATATATTGTATTAGTGATTCACGTGAATGAGATAGTGATGCTACTGGGTGCACTTTGAGATTCACAGTATATTCCTATACTTATGCTTATCAACTGCAACTGCAGTATATAAACTGCGGGACAGACACAATTCCTTAACTTAGTTCTCTCGCTCGCTTGGATACACTTCTCTCTCCGCAACTTGGTAAGATTTTTTTTTTCTATGGCTTCTTGCGTGTTAGATTTTGAGGGATTCTTGCTTAAAAGTGGGATATATGTTGTTAAGGAAATGGCTTGCTTTGATTTAAGCACAGGGAGAGTATATCACTCTCTCTACAAGCCGCCATTCTCTAGCAAGGAGCTATCCGAAGAAGATTTCCCACAAATGCTCTGGGTTAGCAGAAATCTTCTTAATATTAGATGGGGGGAAGGGCTTTTCGATTATAATTTAATGAAAATTCATCTCACCACTGTTAATAACAGATATAGTTGCATTTATGTGAACTGCAGGCAAAAAAAAAAATTTCTAGAGCAACGATTCAACCTGGAGACAGTGAAAGTCTTAAACTTCCCAAAATCCTTGACTTCTTGCGGGTTTCACCCTCTGCAAAAAGGGCATTGCGCAAGAAGCAAGGTCGTAGCATGCGCTGAATGGTTAGATGCATAAAAATTTAATTTTGTAAAATAATAATAATAATAAAAATTTAAAAAACTTAAAAAAAAAAAAAACTTCTGTTAAAATATATATTTCGCAATTTTTTTTTTTTTCATCTTGAGAGTTGCGGAGAGAGACTGTATGCGTTGTTTTCATTTAGACAGATGGAAAGCCTCCGCTATGAATACGCTCGGAACGTACTGGATACTTCCGTTGCGATACTACACCAGCTCGAATCTGAAATCGTGTACCGTCCAGCAGAGGAATGCGTCTTCAAGTTTGGCGACAAGACTTATCCGATGCCCAGACAGCATGCTGGGTATGGTGACGCTGGCCTACACTACACCTTTTCCGGAATGACCCTCCAGGCCCAACCGTGGACACCTCTCCTCTTGGATTTGAAAGCCGTGGTCGAGAGCATCTCAGGCCATGACTACAACTTTGTTGTCGTCAACCGATACTCTGATGGAACCAAGAGCATCTCCCCGCATTCCGATGACGAATCACAGCTCGTCAAAGATTACCCCATCGCTTGCCTCTCCCTGGGCGCTGAAAGAAAGCTCGTGTTCTCTCGACGGGGGCACCAATCCGTGGACCGAATCCTGGAACACAACAGCCTGCTGACGATGCTACCTCCAACCAACCAGCTGTGGCGTCACGCGATACCTAAAGACCCAAAAGTAAAAGACGTCCGACTCAGCCTGACGTTCCGGAAAATGGTTTCGAGTAACAAGCGCCCATCACCGAACACTCAACCACCATCGGCTAAGAGATCTCGCAGCAGTGGATTCAATAAGGAAGCGCCGCCTCCCAACATCTTTCACGTGAAGGAGAACTTTTTCGTCAGCGTCGTGATCTTCAGTGGTGAAGTGCGCGTACATATTCGAGAATTTTTCGAACGCGATGGACTCATGCACCCAGCTAAAAATGGAGTGACTCTTTCGCCGTACGTGTGGGAATGTTTGAGAACCGAATTCTCTCGTCGTACTATGCTGCAACGCGTTGATAGAACTTTCCTAGTGTCGGAGAACCTGATCGTGGACTACAGCGGTGATGATGTGCTAATTCAAACTCTACATCGCGGGGACAACAAAATTTTCAAGTGCTCCGAAAACCCCCTCAAAATGACTTTCCAGGCAATCGAGGCACTCTTCTGGAGCGAGGATGATAAACCACTTCATACCGTGATCAGTGAGCTCGTGCAGAAAACGCTCTGCTTGGACTATCTGAAAGTGTGTGTGCGCGAAAACCAAACTAAAGGAACGAGTTCTATGGATATCACCGACATTTTGGCTAAATTGGTGAGTGAAAAACTTTTTGCTAGCATCGAAAAAATTGTTGACTGCCATGGGTGTTCCATGGGATATGCTAATCAGTTGGGTCATGAATGTCTGCAGTTGAATGATAATTTAATGTTTTATAAATATTTTGATCATGCTTTAACCCTGATTGACTTTCGCGAAGTCGCTAAAACTCTGGCGGAAAATTACGATGTAGCGGAAAAATGTTTTAATGCGATTGATTTTGATGTTTTGAAATCTAAGATAGAAGAAATTTATTTGAAATAAATGAAAATCATATAAAATGACTTTGTATTTTATTGCTCCTTTGGTTTATTTTTACTTTTCAGCTTGGACATACAAAAGTTTATTTGTGACTTGAAAAAAATTTTATTTTAAAATTAATGAAACGATTCATCTTTGTTTAGTTTAGAAAATAAAGTTTAATTTAGGAATGAAAAAATCATCAGAAAATAAAGTTTAATGTAGGAAAGATCCCCAAGTTAGAAAAAAAAAAAAAAGTCTGAAATTAAACGATAATTTGGGAAAGATCCTTCTCTTTGGTGATATCTTCGAAGTGACGTTATGGGAAAATCTTGGGATAGAAAAAAATTAAGTTAGAAAATGCATCCCTCCAAAAAATAACAAAGTCAGAAAATAAAGTTTAATTTAGGAATGACCCCTCTTTGAAATAATCTCATCACTTGGGAAGTCAGAAAATAAACGATAATTTGGGAAAGAGTTGAAAGAACGGTAATGAACTTTAAATTTCCCAGGGTGTTGAGAAAAAAAAAAAAAACCAAGTCAGAAAATAAAGTTTAATTTAGGAGCAAATTTTTTCTAAGTCAGAAAATGAATTCAAAAGTTTAATTTAGGAATGAAAAAAAAAATCATTAGAAAAATAACTAAGTCAGTAAAAAAACAATAATTTGTGGAAGAAAAGATTAATTTAGGAATGATCCCTCTTTGAAATAATCTCATCACTTGGGATGGAAAAAAAAAATTTAGGAGCATCCCTCCAAAAAAAAAAAAACAAGTCAGGAAATAAAGTTTAATTTAGGAGCAAATTTTTTCTAAGTCAGAAAATGAATTCAAAAGTTTAATTTAGGAATGTTCCCTGAAAAAAATCATCACTTGGGAAATAAAGTTTAATTTAGGAATGACCCCCCTGAAAAACGATAATTTGGGAATGACATCATAGGCAAGAACGATAATTTAGGAATGACGTCATAGGAAGCGCCATCTAGCGAGCCTCAACAAGTGCGAAGCACCCATTTGTTTGATGCGCAGCAAGTGGGGAGCCCTATTGTTTGATGCGCAGCAAGTGGGGAGCCCTATTGTTTGATGCGCAGCAAATGCGCAGTCCTATTGTGCACCAAAACCGCTAAAATCACCCTACTTAGAGGGCACCGCGCCGGGTCGATCGAGAACACGTTTTGCACTTTCTGCAACAAGCCATCCCCCGGCTGACAGGAAATGTTCTGCAGTAAAAACAACCATAACAGTGTTTTTACTCTTTTCTCAAAATTCTTCCAGATTGTTCTGCAGTAGCACTGATTTTTTTTTCTGCCACGTTCGTCGCAGATTTCGGCATATACTGCTTTGTGGAGGGGAGGGGGGGGGGGTGATACGAATTAAAGGTATCGGCCCCAAAGTAGAATGTTTCAGAATGTTTCGTACTGTTCTGCGACGAGATATCAGCTGATCTGCGGTAAAAATCCCCATACATGTAATAGTGCATTTTTGCACTTTTTCTTAAAATTCTTCCAAATTGTTCTGCGACGTACGTCGCAGATTTTGGCACATTCTGCTTTGGGGGGTATCGGTAAAAAAGCTAGGATTATTGTTTATTATAGGAAACTCCTTGTCACGTACTCTTAAATTACAATTTTGCTGACATCTCTTTTAAATTTTTAATGTGGCGTTGTTAGTACCATTATGAAATGCATTCATGAGCAATTTATTTACAGTACAAAGGTATTATAAATCAAAAAAAAAAAAAAAAATAGGAATAAAGCAATTTTTTCTCCGACAAAATGGTCCAAATTAGTTCATTTTTTGACTTGTCCAAAGACTTAGAGACCCCTTTGAATGCTAGCAGACACGCTAACATAATTTCCGATAATTTTTTGCTGCCCTTCGTCTTCAAATATTATCTTTATATATCTCAAATAAAAAATATTTTATCACAAATAAAAAAGATTTGGCACCAATTCCAATTTTTTAGACGCCATGGTGACCTGGCACCTGAGATTTGTCCAGCCTTTTGTTATGAGTTAATAAAATTATAAAATTTAATAAAAAGTATTTTTAATTTTTTCACTTTATATATACATTTTTTACAAATACATTTAAAATTTTTGAGATCCTTCAAAGCGGGGGGGGGGGGGGAAGGTTTGGGGTCCCCCCCCCCCCCCCGCTTATGCCAGTGTGAGCACCCACGGGTCAAAAATACTTCCGAAACCCTGTGTGCAAGACAGGAATGTGTCAATAATGTTACAGAATGGGAACGGAGATTAACATTTTTCAAAGCAAAAAGTGATGCTTTGCTATCTGTAAAAATAATGTAATTACGTTTCTCACAGATGAGTTTGGAAGCTACATATGCAATAGCAAGACACTCTGCAGTAAAAACGGAGGAGTAATCATGAACTAAAGCTTGTATACATGAATTATTATTAGGGCAATAGATTCCCACCGACGTATGTTAAGCTTTGGATGCATCTGTAGCTATGATAACATTAGACAACCAGTTTGCTGTCATATGTTGATAAAATAATATTAGAATCATATGATCGTAAATACTTTATTGAAAGGGATGATCATCAATATGAAACCTGATATTGGAGTTACTCCAAGGAGGAGTTGGAAATGTCAGTGTTTGTAACAGAGTAGTAAGGTGATTATTAATTATAAAATCTGTAATTTCAGATGAGATCGGAGAAATAACTGAATTATTAGAAATCAGCCATCGTTTGCAAAAATTAGAAAAATCATGCCATAACTAGATACTCTAGCCTTCAAAAACAATCGACCAAAACAAAGAGATTAAAAGGGGGTTGTCCACATATACTAAGTAGGAAAGTTATAGGAGTTGATATAGGTAGTCCTGTTGTAATGCGAAACGCCGAGTGATATAATGCTGCACATTTTTTCAATTGAGTTTGTGATGCAGTATGCCATAAAAAATACTATAACTCAAAAAACCTTTAATAATATTAGAGCAAATAGCAAGAAGTTTATGAATCGGAGCTCCACGTAATCTTACAGCTATAAGTTTCAAGATATTGATAAGTTTGGATCCACGTTTTGTGAGGGAATCTATGTGTTTTCCAAGACATTTTCATATCAAGAAATACTCCTAAAACCTTCATATCGGCAATGTATGAAAGCCTAGAGTCATTAAAAATGATACTAGGAATTTCAATGTTGCGGCGTTGTGTGAAAAGTGTAAAAGCACATTTTTCTGTGGAAAATTCAAAACCCCATAATCTACCTCAATTCAAAATTTTGTCAAAGTTCCTATGTAATTTTCGAATTAGTGAAGATGTATCACTACCACTGCAATATAAATATATGTCATCAGCATAAATAAAAATATATCTTTTATGATGGATATAATATCTGCGACATAAATATTAAAACACCACGGTTAAATAACGCATCCTTGACGTATGCCTCTGCGAAAGAGAAATGGGCTGGATACATAGTTTCTCCAGCTAATATAATTCATACGTTCAGCTAAGAAATTCTCCATCCAACAAATAAAATTTCCATCAAAACCCATCTGCCGAAGTTTGAATATTAGTGCCGAATGAATCAGAGAATCATAACCCCAGCAGCACAACGGTATCAGCATGTCTCGGACCGACGCCGGTTCGTAGAATGAATACAGAGCGTCGAAAGAGGTTGGAAATTTTTACGTGTATGATACTGAACGGTATAGTAAAAATGTATTCACTCGGCAAATGCCAAAATACCTTCATTTTTCTCTAAAATAGTTTTACTCTAATTTTTACAGCATTTCGTTGCAAAGGAGAATATCTTACACGATAATTAGTTTCCTTTGAAATAATCCAAATATGTCGCCCATCACAACGTCACACTTGCCATAGATACGCTTCCTTAACCATTGAAATTTCTGAAAGCCATGCAGTAATAGCATTCGATTTCACTTAACACATTTTAAGCCAGAACGAGTTGAAAAGAAAAACTCAAGTTTCAAGGGAAAAAAAATAAATTTGTATATGAAAATTCTTTAATTTCGACAGTTGCAACAACAAAATAGTTCAACTTGCCCCTAACCATTTCAAACACCATATAGTATTCAAAGAGATAAAAATTATAATTATATAATGCAATTGTAATATATCTGGCACGTATCAGACCAGATTACAGACCAATTACTGGAAGTTAGTTCACACAAAAGCCCATATAAATACATAAAATTCTGCAGACATGTAGTCATATTTTCCTCTTTTATAGCTCAACGAATACTCTCCTAAAAACACAGGATTACTGTAGTGGCTTCTTACTAAACCAATATGTCTCAATGTTTGTAAATAAAGCAGAAGTTACATATAGAAACAATGGTAGGCGAAAAAATTGTCTAAATGATACTTATCAAGATTTTTCACTTACTTTATTTTTTAATGCAATTTTTTGAAAAACTTTATAAACGGGATTAACTGTGTGTAGAAGGAAGAAATCAAGACTCAGTGAAATAACTTTTTAGAGATGTTTTAATTTCTTCAATGATCACATATGATACACAACATCTACAATATATTAACATTATAGATCTTCACTTCGATTTTATTTTTTTCCTTCAGTTTATGATAGTTCTGTTTGACTAGCTGTTTTTAATACTCAATGGTGACAACTTTTGTGCGTAGATATTCATTGAGAGCATCTTCACCTGAAAATAAAAGAAAATTAATGTAAGTGTGGATACTGAATAATAATTCTTTCTGAAAAATATGTAGTGTGTTTTTAAGTAAGTACCATTTTGAAATAAAAAGAAAACAAGTTGACTTTCCTTAACAATTTTTTTTTACATGAAAGCCTGTATGTTAATCTACTTTTCAACATAATTTCCACCAATATTAAGGCATTTATCATATCGTACAACCAGCTTTTGAATCCCATTCTCATAGAAGTCTGCCCTGATTTGACAACCACTGCAACATGGCTGTTTTGACCTCATCATTGTCGTGATGGCGCTGACAACCCAGATGCTTCGTCAAATGCAGGAACATCTGCAATCATAGGGTAATCAGGTTGTTCCCAGTGGAATGAGGCGATGAGATCTTTGGTTCGATTAGTCACATGTGGGCAGGCATTGTCATGAAGCAAAACGATCCCCTTACTCAACATACGCCTTTTGTTTTTGATTGCACAACTTTCGATAATTTAAGCATTCGGTCACAATTTCATAGGGAACATTTTTGGAAATTTGAGGAAACTCATTAGATAATGACGAAATTGTAAAGCATCTGTTCTCCCTCAATTTTTCATCAACTTTCTGCACCAAATCTTCATTAATGACAGAAGGTCGCCCACTTCGTTCCTTATCATGAACATTTGTGTAGCTATCTTTAAAAGCTCTAACCCATTTCTGTACCATTCCATCACTCATAATGTTTCCTCCATACACTTGATCTCACGATGAATTTCAGCTACTTTCGTGCCTTTAGCACTAAGAAAACGAATCACAGCGCGTATTTCACAGTCGGAGGCACTCTTAATGTGCAGAGGCATTTTAAATACTCACAAACTTAAACGTGGTCGAATGTTTCCATAATGGCGTCTGTGGGTTGCCAACAGATATAGGTACACAGCACGCATGTGCGAAATGCCGATCACAGTGCTACAGTGGCAGAATTTCAAAACGGTACTTACTTAAAAAAACATGCCTCGTATACAGAAAACTGGATGATGTGTGAAGATGCTGATTTTCTTTTTTTGGAAAGATATTGATTTTTTTCATAGTATTGCCAGTAGAAGCTTGGCACATTTACATACTTGATCAGTATGTAAAAAACAGTTTTCCTTATTGATGCACAGTGAATTGGGACAAATATTGAATTTAAAGGAAAAATGAAAGTGTGTTAACCAAGATCATCCATGAATGTATGTGTTTGACATTCTGATTGAGTGTATTACATGTTATAAATAAATTTATACTACCTAAATCTTTGCCAAATCCAGACTGTTTGAATCCACCAAATGGTGCAGCAACATCCGTCTTATTGTAGCAGTTGATAAAACATGTTCCTGCATTTATTTTCTCACTTACATACATTGCTTTAGATAAATCATTTGTGAAAACACCAGATGCTAATCCAAATTCTGTTGCATTGGCTCGCTTAACAACTCCATTCACATCTCTGTATGGATGAAAAAAATATACAAATTAATTACATATATTGAGCTGTTTTGTGTCAAGTCATTTGTAACCATCTTCATTTATCAATCTGACTCTACCATGATCAAATTAAATTCATTTCATACATGAATTTTTTTAACAGTAAATTTTACAAAATTTATTTTTTTCTATATGGGTTCTTTAAATCTTCTCTCAAGAGATCTGGGTGATCTATCCAGGAGAACTGGTAAAAAAACCTAATAAGTACTTAAATAGATTCTAACTTTCATGCCTGAACTGGAACCCAAACCCAAACCTAGACCTATGCTACCAAATTGGTTATATAACTATTGGAATTTTTTTTTTTTAATAATTAAAAGTTTATTTGAAAAATCTAATGATTTCTTTCAGGCCCATCATTTGGGGGGGGGGAGCGTTGCCCACCTGGCTTTTGAAAATACACTAAAAATGGTATATATGTATACAAATATATATATATATATATGCACACATTGAGTACATGTTTTCCCTCCCCCCTCCCCTGGAAAAAGTTGAAATGACGACCCTGATTTCTTTTATGAAAATGAAACAGACTCTAAGATTAAAAATCACTCTTTTACAGAATGTACAGCTGTTTTATTTCTTCACTTCATGATCAATTTAATACATGATTTAAGTTGATTCCAAGTTATTTACAGTGACGTGGTGAAAAAACCTATATTCCGAAATTACTCAATGAAGAATGTTGTTACCTATAAATTTCAATGGAAGATAATTTTTTTAGGTTAAGACACATTTGAATGGAACCACAAATCTGTCCAGTTATAGACAGGTTTTATTGTAGCATGACCATGATGTACTATAAAATCATAATAATAAAATAATAATATCAGTACCATATCCATGATGTACTGATAAAAATTTAGATGTTCTATGTTAGAAATGATATAAATTCTCTTTCATATTATAGTGTGGTTTTCCATGCAAAACTTAAAGAATCGTATATTTTTCAGTACAATGATTACAAATTACAATTTAAAAAATAGAACGCTTGAAATGTAGGAAAAAATCTGAAATATAGTCCACACCAAAATGGCTGTGATGAGCCCTCCCCAAACAGCAGCTTTTTTTTTAAAGAGAGAGAGAGAGAGAAAAGGACCAATTAGCAGATAGAGGCTTTCTTGAGTTATGTATTTTTGAAATTTAACTTGAGCTTGTCACTGATCATTGCTGGAGTCAAAGGACAGTTCATCATATGTCATACTCATCGAGCTTATATTACTGGAGGGAGCATGACGTCAGTGGTCTCTGCCTTGGCAGTGCTGAAAAAGGTGTTGCCCAACATCTTTCGTCGGAAGATCACGTGACTCGGTGCAAGCAAACATGATCCCCCATAGAGATCAATGTTAAAATTGCCGATTTTAGCATAGAAATGCAGAAATTTAGTAGGGTTTTCCGAAATAAAAATAATTTTAAAAATTATATTGCATTCTCGATTTTTGAAGTATAAGTTCAAAATAATTAGCCAGACCCACTTTTGAGGTGGATATCCATGCAATAAAATTAATTTCAGCTTTTTATTTATATCTTCTCAATCACGAAAATGAAAATTAATGTCTCTGTATTGTCTTATATTATCCACTTGCATCAATCCATATAGTTAAATATAGAAAAATTAAATTAAAGTTAATTTTTTTTCTGATTATAATTTTTATTTTTGTTAAAAATTGAAAATGTGCAAGTTAGCACTCCACATTCATTTCAAATTCATTACAGAGAATTCAGCTGTAATATAAAACTACTATGAATCCCTGAATCATTCCTTTTTTCAAGTGATAGGCACAAATTCAATGTTGTACCAATAAAAACAATATCATTAAAAAAAATGGAGAAACTCACCCTTTTTTAAATTTTGAAATAATCATGATGGGTCCAAACGATTCTTCTTTTGCAATGTACATGTCATCTCTAACATCAGCAAATATTGTTGGAGCAAAAAAGTAACCTATAACACATTTATGCAGCAAATGAGAAAGCATGATACTTATTAGTTATGAATGATAACATCATTGATTTAAATAAACAAAAACAAAGCAATGTTATAGGCTACTTCACCAAACACCAACTCTGGCCATATCGGTATATTGCAATTTACTGCCATTAGTGAGATGGGTTGGAAGTGAAGGCGCTGTCTATCGGTGGTCGCCTCGAGTTCGTTAGGGAAAATATCTTATCTATACCCTCCCTTCGGTTCGAACCCGAGACCCTGACAACAACCTTCACGATGGTAGACGAGCATCTTACCACCATGCCACTCGGGCACAATGTTACAGGCTGGGAATTATATAACAAAAGGCTAGCACATCCTGGACATTGATATAACGATCAGTGGTTTATGTGTGCCCATTGAATGGAACGAACACACACTGTCATCCTTCCATACTTATGGGGGTTATATTCTAGGGGGTTTACCCAAATACGGAAAATATCTGCAAAACACAAATCTGTGAATAATACAAACCCTAAAATTTTGTTCTTTATGCACCTCATTTTTACAGTATCTGCTTTGTGAAGAAGAAGTGGGGGGATTCCAGTGACAGTGAGTTAAGGTTCTCTCTCAAAAGAACAACATAATGTCTGTGTGTCATTTTTTCTAAATTCCAGTTAAATTTATTTGCTATGTTGCTCATAAAATGAACATGTCTTCTAATTCTTGGCATTTGCAGATTAAATAATGGCAGCTATAGTGTGCAAATTATACCATACATAACTTGCATTCTTTTTTATCACACCCACAGAAAAACATGAGAGACATGTGAATGAGGGCTACATAGTAGCAGGTGTAGCTACAGCAATGGCTGATAAAATTTCACTTTCTTATTTCTTGATATATTTGACTATAGACTCATTGATGCTGTGATAATGAGAAACCGCAGCAATGAAGCTAACCTTTGTCAATATTTCAAATTTTCCTTGCAAGTTTTTCACTTTTAGAAACATTTAAACAACAGTCTTGTATGAATATTTTTAGAAGCACCAGAGAAACCTTAAAGAGGAATTTTTTAAATGTTTATTTAACACGTTTCTTTTTGTAAAAAACTAACAAAAATCGATTAAAAATAGCATCATCTACAAAAGCAACAGCCACAAATAATTCAGGCCCTATCTTCCAGTTTGCTCCAGAAAATGATGATTTTTTACAGCATGTTCAGCCTTCTTTAATGTCACTTTCTTCCAATTCCTTTTGATCATCTTGTGCAGTATTTTTGTCCCCTAAGTCAACCATACATTCAGGAATAATTTTGGTATGAGTCAAGGTGCCGCAAAGTTTTAGCAAACTGTCCATTTTCAAAAAATGAAATTTCAAGATTTATCGGATACAAGCTCTTCGAATAGAAGGTGTGGCTTGATAGTCCACCTTTGTTTTCTTGCCTGTGCATAGACCCAGGGCCGCAACTGGAGGGGGGGGGGGTGGTAGTGCAGGCAGGTCTAATGCTGGACCAGAGGAGGCACAAATTTCATCTTTTTACCTTTTCTTCAACATTACAAGGGGCGCCAAAATGCATGCTTGCCCCGGCTGTCCAAGCATCTATTTGCAGCCCTGCATAGACAGATATAGAGGAGCCACTTATGCATTTATGTCACTACATTTCTTTAAGAGCGTGTGTGTATATATAGAAAAATGAACATTATGGAAATTTAATTTTTGTCAAAACTCACCAATATCAGCGCCATAGGCAGCAGCTGTGATATGCAGTGTAGCAAAAAAACATTGTTAAAGTTCCATTTTTAAATTGTGAAAAAATTAATTATGTGAACTGGAAGTAGAAAGCAAAAAATATGATGTCTGATGACGTTTTGAATGTTTACTCTACCTATGTTACTCTATGGATATTATTTTCCTAAAATGTTTTATAATGTGTTTCAATAGGCATACACATTCATGTTTCAGGCACAACTTAGATATCAAAATTAGGTATCCAACCAACTGAATAAATCAGAAGAAAAATTTGTACATTCATGCTTTTGGCATGCAGGGGACAATATATTGTACTACCAGTAATTAAATTGACAATTTCTTACATTGTACGTGATTATATTATCTTTGTCATAGATTATATTATCTTTTATACAATAAGCGGATTTCAGATGCTTTGGCTTCCTCGAGGGCAGGGCCACAACTAGATGCTTGGTTGGCTGGGCAAAGTACATATTTTGGCACTCCCTTTATAATATTGAAGGAGAGGTTAAAGGTTGAAATTTCCGCCCCCTCTGGTCAGGATGTCCCAAATGTCAGGGCGTCCAGACCCTCCTGCTCTCCTCACCTAGTTGCGGGCCTACTTGAGGGGATATTTTTGGTTGAGTTATTTATAGATTTTAATTTTTGAAATTCTTTTTCATTGAACTCACCTCAGCTGTTAATGACATGTGAAGTACATTTTCTGATATAAATTCATGTTAATTAATTCAAAATAATAATAATTCAAAACTTAATTTTGTGAGTGTAAAAAGTAATTAAAAAATTTTTTGTTTCATACTTTTAAATGTATATCCCAAAATCTTTTAGATAGCCTAGTCTGCAACACTCTAAATTTCAACTTTCAAGCCACCCCTGATCAAAGGTCAATTTTTCAAATTAACAACTAATTCAGGTCGACAGCTTATTTACAACTTTTTTCTGTTTCATTTTCCTAAACTTTTTTCATTCTTCCTGAGTACTGATATCATCTTACCAGGAGCAGCTCAAAACAAAATTCTCACTTATGCAAGTCATTGTTTCAATGCCCTTATGGTGTATAAGCCACACTAGAAAAATGACTTGGAAAATCACCAGATTTATCATATATGCCTACCTAGAAGTTATTAAGATAGCATAGGCAATTCAAAGAGATAATGAAATCATAAAAAAATATGAATAAATGTGATGCAGAAAAAAACTTTTGGAAGGAAAATTTTCAGGCCTCTGCAGGGAATTGAAACACTCTGACCCCCCACCCTTTTTTTCACAATCCAAATTACACGGAGATAGTGGTTATACCTCAGGGTAGAGATATTTAATCTTCACTATTTTACTTACTTGGGTCATCTGTCACGTGGTGTGTTTGAAATATGCAAATATTACTTCATTTCGAAATCTATTCTATTTAATCTAAAATTACCAATGGATTTGATGCTTCCCTCCCTTAATTCAGTGGACAATAGGTATTATAGGAAAATCAATTGCATGCAGATCAATCAGAAAATAAGCTAGAATAAATATGTGATAATTATGATTGTGAGTTTTGAGAATGAGATACCTACCGTACATATGGGAAAATCATACTGCACACAAAACCTATTGCGTGGTTGTATAAAAACCAATACACTCATAGCTTTAAAAAAAGAAATAAAGAAAAACCTTTTCTCTCTATTCTCTTTCCTCCAAGTAACAGTGTAGCACCTTCATTAACACCGATTTCACAAAATTTGATCAATTTCTCCAAGTGTTTTCTAGAAAAGGAACACTAGTAAGAGATGTGAGAATAAAAAAATTGAACACATGCATTTGCTCAAATATGAATACCAGATTAAAAGTAAAAGGTCTTTGTCCCTAGAGAACTTTTTCATAATGAATTTGAGATTTCATGTGTTTGTGTGCATAAGCTATCCATTAACCTATAAATTTTTCATGAGCTCATTTTATTCATAATTCATTCATACATTTGTTTGATTTATGATTTATATAAATGTTATCTATAACTCTTTAAATATATATTTCTGATTATTGAATACTTGGATATCATAAGTGAGCCACCAAAGTTCAAGACATATATGATGGTATTGACATATTATTTAATATGTTGTTATCATCAGGGTCACAAAGAAAATTGGAATATGCACATAGAATAGGCTAACAGGTTTTTGGCAATGGAAAGAAAACAAATTGCCACTTGCAATTAAAATAAATTAAGGGTGATAAACTTATTAAAAAAAAGAGTAGATCATCAGTAGATAGAAATCATTGCCATACGTAAGGAGTGGGTGGGAAAGAGGTTAACCCCCTCCCTCAAGTATGTTCTTTTGCAATAAAAAAAGAAAAAATCTTTTCCTCTTCTCCTCTGTCTTTATTACTGATTTCTTCTTTAATGAGACGATGATATATGCCATGATATGATATATTGAATTTCATTTTGATTACTTGTTCACAGACATTCAACTAGTTTAAAAATAAAATAAAAATTTAGTTTAAATTGTAATATAAAAAAATATTCATAACCAAATGATTGTGAGAAAAAAATTAATTAATCCTTTTCAAAATAACCCTGACTTAATATTTTTCACATTTAAAAAAAATTACTTATGATTTTGAGGACCATGGTTAGTAGATCTGTCAAGAGGGTCTCCAACAACCATTTTCTTTGTTTCCTGAACCTGTGGAAGCATTGGAAAAGTAAAAAAAAAAAGCTTTCTAAACTATGAGTAACATTGAAAAAAAGGTGATCATATTGAAGCTAAATGTTTGGTTAAACACTATAAACAGATCGCTAATACGAAAAAAAATAGATGGCCAATGATAATATTTCATTCCATATTAAATGTTGCAGCAATAAATGCTTGTATGATTCTTCTGTGACAGAAAAAAAATCCTCCTTCATTCGATCATATTTTAAATAATTTTTGTCCCACCATGATCATTTTCTGCACACAAGGGATAATTAGACCAGGACATACAATTTATTGCGGAACGGCAGCCTTTTTTTAATACTCACTAAGAGAGGTTGGTGCATCAACCTCTTGGTACGAGTACATACCAACCTGGGCTACCGCACTCTCCCCCACTTCAGAACAGAAACTGGCAAAATTTAAGCATTTAGGTCTCTCTTTAGTGAAAAATTTCATTTTTTTTTAAAAGCGCAATGTTGGCACATGAAAAAATCATTCATCACGTGAAGATGTTTGAGGACACCAACCACCTCAAAAGAAACATCAGGATAATAAAGGGCATTGCTATAAGCGTCCCGAAATGAGAATAAAAAAATAAAATTAATCTGTACTGATTAGGGTGAGTATTTTAGGTTAGGATTAGGTTTATTTGTATTGAACATATTAAATTTTGTTTCGCAGAGATGCCCCACAGGAATAATAGTGTGCCTTTCCAAGGGCTTTTTCTCAGCAATGGGCTTTATCTCTTTTGCTTAGTCTGGACAAAATTTATGCAGAATTTCATGTTTATGTTTGTGTTATGTAACATCTTATTTTCCTTGAGAAACTTCAGAAGCCATTGTTAAATAAACTAAAACCTTTGAAAAAAAATTACCCTTTCAATTAATTGAATATTCAAAGGTTATATAAAAATTTTCAAGACTTGCATTATCAAGCTATTAGATAGCTGGCCAAGTTAACACTAGAAGGACGACATTCCGTTTTACCTAAAAGGACCAATGCCGGTGAAAATGACCGGAGATCTATTTTTCCTATAAATTCTTGATTTTTGTAAGTTTTGTCATGTTTAAATGTAGATATCTGTATAGAGTAACATGAAGGGTCCCATGGATTGTCAGTGGAAACCCTGCAGTGGGTTGTCATCCACCTCAGTTAAAGAAAATGTTATAATAAATATGTGCAATATGTTTTTACATAAAAATGTCTGGAAATGTGTTTATACATAAAATAAAAGCAATGTTTACCTTCATGGCGATGGTAGGATGTTGACTACCATATGGTTCAGAGATGTCATTGATGCGCTATAATAATACTACCATATGCAATATAGTGAAGTGAATTTCTCCTGCAGCAGAAAGTCTAGGCATGTGCAAGGACTTTTAGCCACAGGGATTAAAGGAAACATTGATAAGGAGGCCTCTCTGGATTAGACTGATGTTTTTGTATGCAATTGCAGAAGTATCTGATGTGGATGAGAATGTGAAAAGTTTTTACAATATGAAAGTAAATTATTTCCTTTAGATTTTATAGCTGTGGCATGCACCAAGTTGGTGAGTGTTTTTATTTTTTTTGTGACTTTTGTAATAGCCTTGATGCAGCCATCCAAGAAATGGAGCTCCAACTTCATTGGGTCCTAGCTAACTCTGTTTGCTACGTGCTTAATATCAATTTTGTTGGGTATGTACATGTAAAGAAAGTGTACCACATATAAACTGAAGAGCCAAAAAAACTGGTTCAGGCATGCATATGCAAATAAAGAGATATGGAACCAATCAGAGTACGGCGCTGCGGTCGGCAACGCCTACATTGCGGTCGCAATGTAACTTACTAAAATTATTACTTTTTATTCCGTTTTGCGGCCCCTAAAGTTTAGAGGCCTGGTGCGGCTGCACCTTTCGCACCTGCCTAAATCCAGAACTGATTTCAATCCCCGCATACTCCGCTGAAATGAAGTGGTTGAATAAAACCAACACCAATACACTGAAGAGCCAAAAAAACTGGTTCAGGCATGCGTATGCAAATAAAGAGATATGGAACCAATCAGAGTACGGCGCGGCGGTCGGCAACGCCTATATAACACAACAAGTGTCTGGCATAGTTGTTAGATCGGTTACTGCTCCTACAATGGCAGGTTATCGAGATTTAAGTGAGTTTGAACGTGGTGTTATAGTCGGCGCACGAGAGATGGGACATAGCATCTCCGAGGTAGCGATGAAATTTGGATTTTCACGTACGACCATTTGACAAGTGTACCGTGAATATCGAGAATCCGGTAAAAAATTAAATCTACGACATCGCTGCTGCCGGAAAAAGATCATGCAAGAACGGGACCAACGACGACTGACGAGAATCATTAAACGTGACAGACGTGCAACCCTTCTGCAAATTGCTGCAGATTTAAATGCTGGGCCATCAACAAGTGTCAGCGTGCGAACCATTCAACGAAACATCATCGATATGGGCTTGATGACTGCACGACACAAAGCTTTACGCCTCGCCTGGGCCCGACAACACCGACATTGGACTGTTGAGGACTGGAAACACGTTGCCTGGTATGACGAGTCTCGGTTCCAATTGCTTCGAGCTGATGGACGTGTGCGGGTATGGAGGCAACCTCATGAATCCATGGACCCTACATGTCAACAGGGGACTGTTCAAGCTGGTGGAGGCTCTGTAATGGTATGGGGCGTGTGCAGTTGGCGTGATATGAGACCCCTGATACGTCTAGATACGACTCTGACAGGTACGTAAGCATCCTGTCTGATCACCTACACCCATTTATGTCCATTGTGCATTCCGACGGACTTGGACAATTTCAGCAGGACAATGCGACACCCCCACACGTCCAGAATTGCTACAAAGTGGCTCCAAGAACACTCTTCTGACTTTAGACACTTCCGCTGACCACCAAAATCCCCAGACATGAACATTATTGAACATATCTGGGATGCCTTGCAACGTGCTGTTCAGAAGAGATCTCCACCCCCTCTTACTCCTGCGGATTTATGGACAGCCCTGCAGAATTCATGGTGTCAATTACCTTCAGCACTACTTCAGACATTAGTCGAGTCCATGCCACATCGTGTTGCAGCACTTCTGCGGGCTCGCGGGGGCCCTACACGATATTAGGCAGGTGACCAGTTTTCTTGGCTCTTCAGTGTAGATAAAATCCACATGTTACCTGACAATCCTTCTTGTGAAATATAGTAAATGAAATGGAATAATTTTGTGGTATTTCACATTCACAGACTTTGCAACATGATTTATAGAATCATCACATAAAATAAAGGTGCTGGTATAGGTTTCTAAATTTTAACAAAATTATTTTAAATATTTTTTGAATGTTTCATTTTCAAAGTTTTTTTATAACTTGTTTGAAAAGTTGAAAAATGTGTAACAATTTTAATCACTGAAAGAAAGACTTTTTTTCTTAGTATTATGACAAATACTATTTGTGAATACTACGTTTCAACTTCAGCACATCATACTACCGTGCATAAAGAAGGAATTGTCATGTCTCCAATGATGTACATGGATAGCATGCTTGCCCAGTTTGCAAGAGGACTATATGCAATTCTCAGCGGAGACCAGTAGACTTTTCTTTCTGAGTTCACCTCAGCATGATATCCAGAGAAAAGTCTTTCCTTCACATATTGGGCTGAAAAATCATCCCACTCTTGCAATTTTAATCACTCTTTGAAATAAAAATTCAGCATGAAATACATTAACATGTCTTATTATTTTGGATCTGCTGATATATGCTTATTACTAATGATGTATGTGAGTGTAAGTAATTATAACCAGGATATTCAATTCAAGACAGACACATATTTAATAGAGATTTAAACACTTAAAGTGAGAGACATCTGTTGCTGTTCAGAATTGAGCAGCTATGTTTTCTTTACTGTTGCCAAAACTCTGAAACTAAATACTTGACTAATAATATGTTGCCAGATACCCCAAAAGCAGAAATAAATAAATAAATTGTTTGTCCATTAACATAATATTCTAACATGTTTTATTCAAGGAAAAAAAAAAGTTAACACACAGGTGCCATTCTCACATGAATCGCAGGAGACAAAAAATAAAATTTTTGAAACTTCATCATATTCATTCTATCCTAACTTGCTTGGATCCCTGGAACCTGGGTTGTTGCATGATCTAGGTCTTTATCAAGCAATGGTGTTTTGTGGAATACACGAATTATAGTACAATGTCCGAACGGTCATTTTGACCACAAAGCTACTTTGACTTACACTTACACCCAAAAGGTTTATCTTAGGTTGTTGATATTTCACGAATTTTCTCCCCTTATTAAGGCTTTTAAATTCTTAAAATATAAATGTTACTAAGCTTCTCAGTTTAGTGATAAAATGAAGTTCTACCTAGAATGATGCTAGTGGTGATATAAACCGCTATAGAGATATTTAACTGATGTTATATCTGAAAGATATCTAACATGTTTATGATTGCAAAAACATGCTGAAATTGACAAACTTCTTATGAAAACATTAATATTGAGAGAACAGATGTTCTACCATGGTGTTCGTTTTTCTCCAGTGCCCATTTTGTACCATTCAAAGGTATACATTTGAAGAAGCTTGTGGTTGTACGTTATTCAATTCATTATGCATTTTTATAGACATTTGTGCTTTTACTGCATTGCATTTGCTGGTACAATGTTGCATGGTGAAAAGAATCTTCATTCTTCACAAATGTACTCATGAACAAGAATCCGAGATGATTCTTATCATTTTTTGTTTCTTCACACTATAAACTGTACATAGGGGGCCCCTGGACTCCCCTAAAGACTAGAAGTCCTGCTGAATGATATTAATTCCTGCTGCTGGGGAAACCATTATTTTATCACATATCATGCTTTCCACTGAGCAAAAAACTAATTTTACTGTTGGTAAGCAAAGAAAAAATCTAGGTCTTAAGTACCATGCACACACAAAATTGAAATTTCTGAAAAGGAAATTTCTGCTAGAAATTATGAAATTTTATTACTCTGCTAATTAGTGTTGTTGATGCTTTTGACAAAATGAATTCATTCCAGTGCACAATGTGATCAGCATCAAAAAGCTGTCTTAGGCCGGGATTACACTATCAAAGTTTGATAAAAGATCTCTTTTAAGAAAAAACCAATGTGCTTTTTGGATATATTAACTTGAATGTAACCAAAATGCTTATTGGTTGCATTTTTCAAGTTTTATAAAAGAACGTTTATAGTGTAATCCCAGTCTTACATATGTGTTATGCATTGCTCAGGATGTGGTGGCTATTCATAATTTTTCCCCGCAAATGCAATCTCTTCTCAAACGTACCATATTTCTAAACCTTGTCAGTGGACTGTCGGGTGAAAATGGAGATACTAATTACAAGAGCTTAAAAAATAAAACAGTCAAAAGTAACAAATTATAGGATCAGTCTTTGTCATAGCAAGAGCCCTTTTATCCAAATTTCTAAAAGTTTAGTACATGAACAAGGGTTTATTACAAAAATAAGTCAGAGATTGAATAGATATTGTTTGAAGTTTTGGTGAAGAAAAATAATTTATGTTGATTTTTTCCTTTTGTGGTCAAAATAACACCTTCCGTCATTTAAGGTAGTTTGAAATTCCTATTGTTCTAGTGATAAATTTTTAAAAAAATTTCATGTTATTTGTACTCACCGTTTTTTCGATGAAAACATCATATATGGATTCCTCAACAAAAAGTCTGCCTGCTGCAATACAATTCTCTCCTTTGTTGAAGAAGACACCATTCATACCCTTTAAAATTATAAATGCGTTATCACTTTTCACAAATATGATAATAAAATAAAATATACAAAAATGCTCTCAATAACATGTCTTCTTTTTTTAACTTTTGTCACAAAGTAAAAGATTTCATGAAAAACTCATACGTCATATTCCCTGGCATTAACCAGCATGCTGGAAAACAGCAAAAGAAACTAGTGTGCTGGGAGATTTGAGTAATTTTCAGATGTTTACATTCCAATTATAAACTGGATTGGTTGATTTGAACCTTGTCTTTTCTCTGCATTTTAAGTTCTTTTTTTTACAAACTATGTTCAGATAATTTGATCTTTATGTTTTCTTCTGCTACTGTAAAATGACACAATGGTTTTAAAAAGAACTACTTCAAAGCAGTGAGTAGTTACATCAATATTGCCAGTTCACTGTGATGCTCCTGAGTGCACCAATGCATACTTTAAGTAACATTATCAAGAATCAGAGGTGGCACTGACGTGCTATAGCACGTGAAATACCCAAAATTTCAGACAAAAACGCATAAAAATTCGGTTCACATGTGCTATGGGACCCATCCCTATTTCCAAGAAATAAAGTACAGAGAAAACACCTCCTAAAAAACTTTTCTTTTTTTCCCCTCTTTCTACTGTCTATCATGATCATTCATAATCTTGTAGGAACAAGGAAATTTACGCCACATAGATGTTGTCTGTGAATGTCTGTAGACAGTCCCAAAAGTACCGTAATTTCCAGTATGTAACTGGAGGGGAGAAAACCCACAGGGGGGAACAGAAACTCGAAAATTTTCAAATTCAGTATGTGGCCTCTCAACCAGATATCTACCATCTTTATTCTTCAACAACTCGCATGTATATCAATACATACAGTACTTCATTTGTACTTCAAAGTCATGAAACAACTTTTTCAGGGTGGTGCAATCATGATAGATGGTAGAAAGGGGGGGGGGAAGTTGGGGGTTTCTCTACTTTTTTCTTCTTGGAGCCAGGGCCATCTTAACCCTTCGACAGTTATGCATATTCAGATAAATCCTTTGAAAATGGGCAGAGCCTGTTCAGGAAAGACAATGCTTTCCCCCATTCTCACCAACAGGCAGCCGGATTTTGGGTGATTGGGGATCCTCCCATCGCAATAATACCTCAACAACATGAACAGACCTATTGTGGGTTTGCCACAATGGCCTCACTAAGTGTTTAAATGTTTATGAAACCTAGGAAATCATTTTTCCCTGATTTTTGGAGAAAAATGAGAAATTTTCATTTTCATCAATTTCTTTCTATTTTTTGGATTCATGCAAAAAGATGATTATTTTAATTGAAAGATATTCATAAATAATTATTATTACATGAAAATCTCGAGCGTCAACGTTTTTTCATTCACAACAGAGTATTCGATTGAAAATAATGAAAACTTTGAGAATTCCAATAAATTCTATAAATTTTCACTTCTCAAAAACGTTTAATGTTTACTAATTTATTTTTTTAATGAAGTAATGGTAAAAAAAATTAATAAAGAAATCACAGAACGTAAGTGGAAACGTACGAAGAATTTTAATCTTTTTTTTTTAATTCTTTGACGAAAATTATGTGCGTCTTACTTGAGGCTTCGACGACAATATTTTTCCACGAAAACTGTTCTTTTTTCCTTTCTAGATGTGGCTTATACATCCTTACCGGAATTTACGGTGATTGAATCGAAAGTTTCGTGAATACTCAATATAAAATCAATTTCTATTGTGTGACACACATTGTGGACATTCAATGTTTACTGGATAAATGTCAGTCTATTAATTTATCTGTTGGTATTCAGTATGCGATGATACGAATATTCATATATGTACGCTATATTTCAAAACATTTTACTGAAGTTTAAAAAAAATATTAATAATTAGCAGTTGATTAGTTACCATACAAATGAAATAATTTTTTCGTGGATAATTTTGTCTTCGACAAAGTTTCGTGAAATGCTTGTCTTAAGCTGCCCCAATTATTTTCAATATGCAAGTTAGTTTTCATCAACTCTTTATACTAGGTGTCCTGTAAGCAGGGCCGGAACTAGAGGGGTGCGGGGGTGAACTGCCCGGGCGGCAAAATTTAGGGGGAGGCAGTTTTAGGTGATAACAAAGAACACCTTTAAAAAAAGTATATCAAATTTTAAAGTTGTGACGATGGCAAAATAATGTTGGCTCCGGGCAGCTAAAATCCTAGTTACGGTCCTGTCTGTAAGTACTAGCTCTGCCCTTATCTCATCAACCATCCGTCGTAGAGGTATGATTTCAATTTAAAAAACGCTCAGCAGGCGTTCGAAAATTCCCCTGTACTAGTTTTGAGATTGAAAATACAGCGTGTAGCAAAATAAAAAAACTTAAATTTTTATACCATCCTCCGTGCTTTCAATTAGAAAGTTGTTGCCCTGTCTCTCCCGATGCCAACAAAAAAATTCCATGGTTTCTAAATGCTATATTTACAGAGGTATTCGAATTTGAAAAACGGAGGAGATTTGGGAAAAGAACATCGTTAAATGCAGGAAAACAGTTTTACACGCTTTTAACTCTGTTCTTTCCCAAATTGCCTCCATTTTTCAAATTTGAATATCTCTGTGAATATAGCACTTGGAAACTTGGAATTTTTTTGTGGATTGTTCGTGTCGGACCAACACGCTTTGATTTTGGTGCCACATTATTTTGTTCAATATATTCTGTAGCAAAGTCATTGATCTACGTTACAATGTTTTCAATAACTGGTTCATAAAAAAAAAAAAAGATTTAACTAGTTGAATGAATTTGAAACGTTGTATAGTTGGACCTATATGCCTGCGTTCCCACTAAAATGGCATACTCAAGGTGGTGGTGGAATTTGCATTACAAAACGACTGCACTAGTCTCTTACACTCTGGAGTTCATCCTAAGATTCGGATGAAACTGATGAAAACGAACAATCGTTCTCCGAACTTGATATTAACTTCTCTCATCGAATTTATCTTCACTCAATAGAGCCAGTATAATTGTACTTATGGGGGTTTGCTTTTACTCACTTGTCAAATAGTATGAATGTTATACTGAATCATCAAAAACCATTGTGAAACACACATGGCTCAAAAAGTAGAAAAGAAGAGCGAGGAGAAAGGAAATAGGTGGGAAAGTAGGAATGTGTGAGATCACGAGACAAGCATTGTTTGAAACAACCAAATGCTTATTTGTGTTTACCTCTGGTGTTGGCTATAACAAGCCACGACGATAAGAGGCTTATACTAATGGGCGGATACAGATAACTTCACGGGCACCAAATGAGAAATTCTCTTGTTTTTTTCTTGAAATTCTTCTTCTTCCTAGAATTTTGTTCTGCCTCGTTCAGTTATTATCAGCTCTGGTCAATACAACCAATTTATTTTGAATTAACTGCTTGCTTTCTTCCATGGGCGTCCGCAAAACCTACCTTTGGGGAGGGTGTAAAAAGAGACACTGGTGGGATTGAAAAGAGGGAGTGTTCACAGAGTCTCTTCCAAAAAAATTGAGTTAACTCTCTAATCCAGACTGATCCGTAGTCCCGTCACATTTGTCAAGCTGTTTTTTCTTTCAAACTTAGGCCGTAAGAGTTGAAGAAAAAAAAAAAACAAGTTTTTCTTCGTTTTATTTGAATGCATTAACACCTTATATAGTTTTCTTTGTATAACCTTATAATCTTCACACGTCAGTATAAATACCTTCCCAGCTCAATCGAATTTCCTATTCAGGTGTGACAGTATCAGGTTAAAAAAAAATTGTAAATAAGATGACAAAGACTAATGCTATACAATTTATCCTAGCTGATAAGACAGTTAAAAAATTTTCGCCCATGGCACAGGATAAATACGACAGATCACCAATGATCTTTACTGAATAGAAACAGGACGTGAAAGTTTTTGCTTTGTGGGAGCTTTCTTTACTTTTTAGCACGTAGACATACAGTATAAAAACAGTGAGAGAATAAAATAATGCAAGGAAAGAACGAACACAAGTCTTTTATTTTTCATTGAGTGTAGCACTCACTACGAGGAAAGAACAGATCTCTGATAATACAGATTCAAGAATTGATCAGATAATCTGGTATTCAATGCTCTGCCTAAAGTAGATGCACCTGTTTCTTGGGCATTGTAAAATATATTGAGCATGAGATTTTTTCTTTTGTGACAATGAAATCCAAAATTTTGACACACCACACGCTTTCCACCTTATTCTTCTTTCTACCATCGTCCAACTTCTGTTCGGTGATCAACTTCACAAACGGTCTCTTTTTTTTCGGAATACCGAACGGCCGTTTCATAAAAGTTTCATCGTACTTTCAAAATGTTATTATTTTGAGAGCGACAGAATTTTCCAATGAACTGCATCGTATATGCAACCCATGTAAGTGGGTATTCTGTGATCCACGCAGTCTCGCTACAAGATCACTTTTCTGAACACAACATTGACATTTATCAATCACACAAAGAACAGACAAGACTACGTCAAAGAGGTGAATGTCATCATAGGCGTAGGCAGGATTTCCTTTGAGGGAGAGAGGGGCGTTTCAAAATTTAATATTTCCTTGGGGAGGGAGTTAAGTTTTTTCCTGCAAAATAACACTATTATATTGGCTCACGGGGGTGGTTAGACCTTCCCTTTTGCGTTAACTCAGGAATGTGATAAATTAGGATTGGAAGATTGTGCAGGCTTGGGAAAGTGTCACTTCAAAAACTTCACAGAACTGGCTGCAATGTAGGACCTAAAGTTCCAGAAGTTTAAAATAACTATGGTAATATTCAAGTTCGATGTTCGCAAAGAACGTGAAAGATGTGTAATGGATACTAAAATTTCTATGTTTTTGGAATACATCAGCAGTCTAATAAACTCGATTTATAGACTGTGAGGTTATTGAGGAAATGATATGCATAGATAATAACGAGAGATTGTAGTTGAAAAAATATAGAAATGGTGAAATTGCGAAATTCCTTACATTTACTCATACAATATTGTTTGTCGAGACCAGTACAAAAGAATGTGTGTGATTGTGACAGACTGTGATCAATGATAGTTGAGGGGAGAGAGTTTTTCCATTCGACTATAGATGTGAGGAAAAACAAACTATATTTAAAACAGTCAGAAGATGCAGAAATAGGATTTAATTTTTGGGGACGGTTCATATTCTGTTAGAGATATAGGATGGATGGCTTAGTTACAATATCAAAGTTGACCACGGACAATTTTATTTAGCATAGTTTAGCGGTAAATAAGTCAGTTTATGATGAGAGGGTGAAAGAGTGGGGGGTCCTTTCTTTGCTACAAAAAAAAGTTCAGCTCAAGGGGTGTTAGTTTAAGGTTCATAGTTATTTTGAAACATAAATTCTGTATCATATCCATTTCTAAACTAATCATCACCTGAAAGTTTCAAAAATCAAAAGAAAATCAAATATAGAAGAAATAACTGAGTGAAAGGAAAAAAAAGTGATACTCTATTTTTGGACTGAAAAAAAATACTTCAGACCACAGAAACATCTTCAAGAATTCTCTTTCCCTACAACACTTTGCACATTTGCTCCTCAAGATAGCAGTTACAATGCAAGGAATAATAGCATTGTTACCGTGTGCTTTCTGTGTATTGTGTAGCTGTATAGAGCGTCCTACAATGGCATGATCTCTTCTGAATACTGGAGGAGGAGCTCGTCAACTGCAGGAGCGACAGATTTACACAAAGAAAGTAGGGGAAGGCAACTGATCAGGTCGGCCGGATATATACAGCGCTGCCCAGATTCGCCACAACATTTTTGAGCGGATATATACGGCTCTGCCCATCGAAGGGTTAAGAGCATCATGGGCCCCTGGGCCAAGTGATTTTTCTGATGCCCTACCAGGCAAGTTAATATGTTTACTCTCATTTTTGTGAGGTCCCTCTTCTCTTGAGATGCCTGGATGGGCTCATGCATTATGACAGCACTACTTGGAACTAGGAAAGAACACATCCACCGAGACGTGCGAACCAAATTTTTATGCATCCTTTTTCTGAAATTCCGGGTATTTGAAGTATTATAGTGCGTCATTGGCATCTCTGATCAACTGGGGTGACTTTACCCAGTTTTAAAATTGAAATTAAAAAATTTCATTCAACCCATTGATTGAAAGTTGAAAAAAATTTTTGTTTGGTTTGTAAGACTCCAGGAGAATCAGAAGTATAAATTTAAGTTTTAATTATATTAAGCATATTTAATAAATTACAACATGAGAATCGTCTCCGGCGTGTGTAGACAACAACTGATAAAAATAAGTGCCGTCGTGGAGTTGTACACTTCGTACAAAAAAAGGAAAAATATGTACTGAGTATGGAAGTACACTATGGTATGGCGACGCCACCTGGCGAGCAAAATATGAACTCAGGACGCCGGCACACCACAGGTACTCCCCCCCCCCCAATGTGTACTGGAGGTACAGAGAAATTAGGGTGATTACAATGTTTAGACACAATCACGATATTTAAAGTTGAATCTGACAGTTCGTCCTGAACGAGTCGTGACACCGGGTTTTTTTTCATCGCAGTCCTTTTTGTTCTTCACAGTCATGTTCGGAAGATTTGACGCCACTAGGGTTAATGGTTGGTTTTGGTCGGAGTTGGTTTCTGAAAAATGTCCAAGAAACATGGTTTAACTCTGTCCAGACTGACAGTTGATCTCTTGCCATTTACATCCAGAGTGATTAGTTTGTCAGTCCGAGACAAAACTGGATACAGGTCATCATAAGGTGGAGTCAGTGGAGGTTTGACACAGTCAACTCTGAGGAAGACATTCGTGTAGGTTGACAGTGCTGGTCAGTTTGAAACATGTAGTAGAACCTGTAGAGTGAGTTGAAGTTGGTACTGGCTGCAACTTGGCCATAGTGTGGCGCAGTTGTTCAACAAAGCAGCTGGATCTTCAGCTTGGCACGGTGTCGACGGGCACAACAGTTGACCTGGTAGCCTAAGGGTGGTGCCATACACTAGGTCAGCACAAGTACTGCGAAGATCAGTTTTGTAGGCAGAGCGGAGACCTAGTAACACGATTGGTAGTGTTTCGGTCCAATACTCGTTGGAGTGGCACATTAAAGACTTTTTTAGTGAACAGTGAAACCGTTCCACTAAACCGTTGGATGCTGGATGGTATGGAGTTGTTCTAATGTGTCGGGCACCAAGGAGAGCTGTAAGTGCCCTGAAGAGGTTGGACTCGAACTGCCTGCCCTGGTTTGTGGTAATATTAGACGGGATGCCAAATCTTGAGACCCATCCTGAGACGAATGTTCGAGCAACTGTATCGGCAGATATATCTTGAATAGGGTATGCTTCTGGCCATCTCTCTGGTGTATCTGTCAACACATGTTAAAAGATATCTGTAACCGTCTGATGGTGGAAGTGGACCTACTAGATCTATGTGCACATGATCGAATCTTGCAGAGGGCAGGTTAAACATCAGTGGTTAACTGCGAGTGTGTTTGTTCACTTTAAATTTTTGGCATTGGACACATGACCTTGCCCATTCTGCAACATCTTTCAGCATAGAAAGCCAGATGAAACATTCCTGGATTAGTCGTTTTGAAGCACGTATACCAGGATGAGACAGGTTGTGACGGAATGTGAAGACTTGATGGCGCAGATTATGTGGCACACATGTGCGAACACTTCCAGTGCTAGTGTTGCAGATAACATGAGTAGAGGGTGACAGTTCGAGTCATTTCCAGTGCAGCTGGGAGTCTGTCTTCTTCATCAGGTTTCGAAGCTCTTCATCTTCTGCCTGAGCTGTAGCAAGTTCTGTGAGGTTCGGGCATTGGAGATTAATTTCATTGATGTGGGACAGTGTCAGCGACTACATTGCTAGAGCCGGAAATGTGTCGGATGACTACATTGGCAGTACTGAACTTGCCAATGTAGTCCAGATGCTGAAGTTGGCGAGGAGAGCAGGAATTTGAATTCTTCTGAAAGGCATACACCAGGGGACGGTGGTCTGTGAAGATTATGAAGTTGGTGCTTTCCAGGTAGTGGCGAAAATGTTGAACCGCTGAATATATACCCAGGAGCTCTCTGTCATAGGTAGAGTAGTTACATTCTGCAAGCTTCAGTTTGCGAGAAAAGAAGGCCAAGGTAAACCAGAATTTGTGTGTGACTGAAGAACAGCGCCTATAGCAATGTTAAATGCATCGACTGTAACTGACAGCTTATGATCGGGAGAGTGATATGTTAGTGTGGCAGCATTGGCCAAATCTGATTTCGACTTCTCGAATGCGGCGACAGCAGAGTCTGTCCAAGGAATAGGTCGTTTGTCGTTCTTCTTGGAATCTTTGAGGAATTAGTGTAGTGGTGCTTGAGTGTGTGCAGCTTGCGAGAGGAAACGTCTGTAGAAGTTGATCATTGCCAGGAAATGTCTGAGTTCGTTGACTGTCTTGGGTTTTGGGAACTCTCTAATAACCTGGACCTTCTCTGGAAGGGGTTTCACTCTGGTCGAAGTAATAAGGCATTCTAGGAACTTCACTTCTTCCGAGTACACATTTTGATAGGTTGAGTTGAAGACCATGGTGTTTCAATCGAGAGAAGACTTGGTGTAGATGTTGAACGCGTTCTTCTTCACTGGTTGATGCCATCAGGAGATCGTCAAAGTATGGGACACAGAAGTCGAGTCAAAAAAGGATTTGGTGCATGAATCGTTGGAAGCTTTGGCCAGCATTGCGGAGGCCAAACGGCATGCAAGTGTATTCAAACAGCCCAAAAAGGGTAGTGACTGCTGTTTTTGGGACGTCTTCTGGATTCACTGGGATTTGATGATGCGGCTGAGATCTAGAGTTGAGAAGATCGTCTTGCCATGGAATGTTTGCGTGCAGATGTGGCACTGGATAACGGTCGGGCACAGTAACAGAATTCAAGCGACGGTAGTCTCCACATGGACACCATTCTCCGTTAGCTTTGCGAACCATATGCAGAGGACTTGCCCCAGGTGATTTTGATGGTCAAATTATTCCAGCTGACATCAGAAATTCAAATTCTTTTCGAGCTATCTTCAGCAACTCAGGTGACAGGTGCCTAGGTTTGCAAAAGACAGGTTGTCCTTTAGTTTCGATGTGGTGATATATTGTCGGATAGTTAAGACAGATTGGTTATCTCCTGATACTTCGTGAGAACTTCATGGAACTGAGAATCATCCAAAAGAAGACTGATGATGGTTGACAACAATTGAGAGCTAGGTGGTTTGCCAGAGGAAGAAAGGTTAGTGTTACCATCCATGAGACGAGAGTTCTTGGCATCAACTAGTAGGTTGAAGTATTATAGGAAGTTGATCCCGACGATAGGTTGTTGTATGTCTGCCACGATGAATGTCCATGTAAAGGGACGCCGTAGTTTCAGGTCGAGGGTAAGTCTTTTAGTGCCAAAAGTTGGAATTTTCATGCCGTTCGCGGCAAATAGAAGCAAGTCTGCTGGCGTTTCAGCTTGAGGTACAAAGTTCTTTGGGAGCACAGAAATATCAGCACCCATGTCTATAAGAAATTTTGTTTTTGAAGTCTGGTCGGCCAAAACAATTCTGTCGATATAGCGATCACTGTTTTAGTTTTCCGGCTGTAAAAACACATAGTTTGCTCCTTCAGCGGAAATGGGGGCTATGGTCGTAGCTGCGAGATGCATGGACGACAGCCATTAGCTCGCTCACTTGCTTGGTTAGTTGTGCCACTTGCTTCACCAGTTCTGATTGTTGTGGTGGCACCTGTATAGCAGTGACCTGCGCTGGAGGGGCCAGGTCACAAATTTTGTTGGCGATGGCTGCCAGCTGGGTGAGGTCACTTCCTAACGCAGCCAGGACACTTTGAGTAGTACTTGGCAGCCTGGCGAGCCACAGGGATTTGAGGAGAGGTTCTCCCACACTACTTCCCCCTGACGCGAGCATGCGTGTTAGAAGTTGTAATGGGCGTTCATCACCGAGTTCCAGTCCTTGTAGCAGTGTGCGAATTCACGAGGTTTCGCTTTGCGAGTGTAAGTCGAAAAGTAGTTTTTTCAGAGCCTCGTATTTGTTCACTGTTGGCGGGTTAAGAATGAGATAGCTGGCCGATGCGAGAACGTCCGACTCCACAACCAAAACAACGTGATGGAATTTAGTAGTGTCCGTGGTAATGTTTGCAAGTGTGAATTTCGCCTCCATTTGGCTGAACCACAGAGTTGGATTCACTTTCCAAAACGGAGGGGGGTTTTACTGCTGTGCGGGCAAATTTTGGTCGTCAGTCTGGGGCATAGTCGAGAGGGAAGATATACTATATGACGAAAATAATGCTGAATAAACACGGCTTCCTTTCAAACGTTCAACTTGAGTGTTACGACATGAAGAGAAAAATTGAAGCTTACAGTTTACGGATGCATTCGGATTGATGTGAAGACAACAATGGTGTGGCACCATAGCAATCTCTCGGTATGATGTCGAAACTTGTTGCGTGTAGGAACACGCGGAGAAGGTCACCAGTTGTAAGACATATAGATGACTCCAGGAGAATCAGAAGTATAAATTTAAGTTTTAATTACAATAAGCATATTTAATAAATTACAACATGAGAATCATTTTCGCGACCCAAGATACCAATGTGTGCCTCATCTCCGGCATGTGTAGACAACAACTGATAAAAATAAGTGCAGTCGTGAAGTTGTACGCTTCGTAAATAAAAAGGAAAAATATGTACTGAGTATGGAAGTACACTATAGTATGGCGACGCCATCTGGCGAGTGAAATGTGAACTGAGGACGCCGGCACACTACAGGTTCATGGTTCGTAGATATGATTTATGTAGTTTTTATTTGAATGGGTCACCACTCCTTTCTGAGAAAAAATAAAAACAGTGAGCAAAGTCCATCCGGCATAATGGTGTAACCTTGCCCAAAACCTGATTTGTGTATAAAAAAGCTGTGATTAGATGTAGGACAATGTGACCAACACTGAGTGTCAAGTCAATCATGATGACAACAAAAATAAAGTGAAAAAATTCAATGAAATTTTATTTTTAAAACACGACTTAATTATGACTCTTCTTTAAACCCAATGGTCCACAAAACATTACAATTAATTTGTAAAATCATGATTTACGAAAAAAAGGATATTTTATTGATTTAAATTAATTTTTCTTTTTTAAATCAGATTTCTTTTATTAAAATTAACCGACTGCTTATTATTTAAAACAAATCTTCTTAATCATTAAGAATACATATTTTTTACTTAATCTCTCAAATTTAATTCAGCATTAATGAATAAACTAATAAACAAGCAAACTAAAAGCATAAAATATGACTACCAAAAAATCTGTTTAAGTAACATGAAAGGTTGTTGAGCCTGAATTAACTTCATGGATTAACATTTTTCTTGTAGAATGCTAGTATTCTCTAATGAGGGGCTGCCCTTCTTGTTGTACAACCAGAGGGTCATTCATTCAGCATGAACTAAATGAAAAACATTCTTGCGCTACTGATGGATGCATTTATTATGATGTGAATCTGACTTGCATTAGAGGTTGCTTACTAATTTAGACATTTTTATTTTTTCACAGATTTAATGAGTTTTGGTAAAAAACTCTAGACTTTTTCACCTTTTGCATTAAAATTTCAAGTTCAACGGTATTGATGTTGGTACATCTATTATTTTAAACCAGCAATTAGGGAATAGAATTTGAGGCTATAAACTAATTTTGCTGCTTTTTTATCAGGGGAACCCTAGTGCCCCATTGTAATGCATTGCAAGATCTACAAATAGATTTACGCTTGAAAAGCTTTAATGAAAATGTAAAAATAGTAACTTGATGAAGGGTGACTGGTGAGAACAGTACATTAATAACACTGATTCAAATAGAAACTTTAAATCAAATGAACTGTTTTATGAATCCACATTCAAAATAATTAACAGTTTCAGATTTTTTCTATTGATTATTCATCCAGTCACATTTTCATACCAATTTTTGCATGTTGCAACAAAGATTTTTAATTTCCATGTGACTGCAGTTCATTTTTACCATAATGAAATGTTAATAAATTTACTTTACCTTTTTATAGAAAAAAGATTTTGACGAGTTTGAAATTTATTCCAGCCTGCAGGATTCAAGCAGAATTTGGTGATTTTTTCAGATGAAATTTCATTCGGGAGCGTATTTATAGGGGCAAAAGCCATTTTTTTACTGTTTGTTCTCTAGATATGGTTTATTGTTTCATACACCCTCATAACATAAATGAGAGGTCATAAAACTTTTAAACTGTATTTGTCAGATTTCATCGTGACAGTTTGTAGCTGTTATCGATTTCATTCAACAAGCTTATTGTGTTAATCAAGTTAATTGAGTTGCAGAATTAAAATCAAAAGCCGAAAGCAACCATGGCCCCCCACATTTAGGGCAGGACCCCTAGACCGGGATCTTTGATGGGGATCCAAGTCACTTTTCATGGGCCCTTGTATAGTGAATTTATAGCATGAAAAAATTATAATTGTTCCGGGGCCCGGGACTATCAGCCCCATTCATATGGAGGGCCATCTTACAAGCACCACGGTCTCTGGGCTTTTCTGGGGCCCTACCAGGCAAATTTACATGTATGCTCCTCAAAAATTTCAACTAGTATTTCATTTTTGTGAGGCTCCTCTTCTCTTGGGCCCCAGGTGGGTCCATGTGTTAAGACTGCACTGCATGGATGCAATATGTAAACCTTCTGAAACTTTGAAGTTGAAACTTGAAAAAAAATCTCATCTCAAAACTGTTACTGATATTTTATTCATTTAAACGAGACAAATCAAATGATCAAACACATAGTGCAACTTTGATCAAAGCAAAAAAAATTTTATTTTTATGTATAAACGATTTCGTAAAAATTTGAAAAAGGCACACATACACAAGAGAGGGAAAAAACTGGTTTGCTTTTTCTCGATTTATCATTAGGGTTATACAAATGCAATCCAGTTTCAAAAGCGGCAAGTTGTACGATCGGTGAATTTGGCAGGATTTTGAAATGGCTTCGTCAATTTTTAAAGAGTTATAATTCATTAATCATGGGTTAATCAAAACAATAGAAAACAAAAACTTTGCCATGTTAGTTTTTTACAAAGAATTGCGTGTGTAATCACTGAGCAGTTGATAGTTACCACCCTATATATTGCTATATAAATATACATACATTGCTATCTAGAGGTAGAACAGCTACCTTTCTACACTGTATCTAGGGATTATATATATACAATATTAATACACAGTGAAACTTCAGTTAACAAGCTTAATTTGTTCCGCCAATAAGCTTGTTATCCAAATTGCTTGTTGTTTGAATCAAACTTCCCCATAGGAAATAATGCAAACTCGCATAATTTGTTCCACAATTATTCATTCACATAAAAATGACTAATAAAAACGACTTCATTCAATAATACAACACAATAATAATATAATAAATAATACAATAAAATATATATTACATAATAAAACCATAAATAAACATGCAATATGATAATGTTTACTAATTAATTTAATCTAAAGATGATGAAAGAGAGAACTATTGTTTTAGACGACTTAAGGACTCAATTTTTCCTGAAAACTTATTCTTTTTGAGTGACTTTGAAAAAAAACATATCTAATGACACTTGCTTTTGCCTCCTTTTTAGGATTTATTGGGAATGGAGAAATAGCATTTTTCTTGGACAAATTTATTGTTCACACACTGCTACAGCTTTATTTGATTGGTTCTTTTCTACAGAATTTTGTACAGATTCCCACACACACACACATTTTATACATCTCTCTAATCTTACTTGAAGTGAGTTACTTCTCTCTTCCTCAGAAAAGATACCTCCACAAGATTTTGCTGTTGCATGCAATGGAGGCCCATCAGTTTGTCTATGGCCAACTCTTGGACAAGCAGAATTTATAAAAAACTTCAAGTGCTCATACGATTAGCTACAATGTGACAACTAGCTGTATAATTAATGGTCACGTTCATACATGGGTGTTAATTTTTTGAGTGAGGCACATTGACCGGAGACTGTAGCGAAGAATATTACCCACAATGGCCACAGTACGCATGGACGAAAGTGAAGAACCATCAGCTCCATTGTGATAACGTGTCAATAAATAAACAAAGTGCAAAATTTTTGCTTGTTATGCGAATTACTCGTTAACCGAAGTTCCACTGCATGTGCAATGATACGACCATTGATGGCTGATAAGAACTATGGATTAATTTTTATATAGTTTGATTAAGTTGAAGTAGATTTCTACATTTTATTATGGATGGAAAATGCTTCTGTGTGCTTCTTATCACAGCAGAATGACAACACTGTTTCGAGGGACATGAATTTCCAATAAATAAATTCTTTAGTTCTGTGTAAGTGTTTATCTCAAGGCATCTGTTCACATAGAATGTAATGGCTTTGTTCTTGAGATACTGTGGCAGGACCTCTCTTCTTAGTTTGTTCCCTACAACTGCCTTTTCATAGAAAGTGAAAAATTGAATAATGTTCATGCCCATGCTTGGGTCATACTGGATAGTAGGCATTTTGACCTCAAGCTCCGCTGAACTATGGGGCACGTCCTCATCCTGTGGGTCGGTTTGTCTGGTCTTAGGTATATATATAACCCCTGATTATATACATACACACACACACACACACATACAGGGTGTCCATAATTAAAAGATCATATTTTAAAGTAACCTACAGGCGAACCAGTCATCAGAAAGTTGTGAAATTTTGTGGAGCACTTCATGAAGTGATGGGAATTTGTTTCAGGGAAAAAAAATTAGTTGCACATGACGCCATCAGAGGGCGTTCCATTTTGAATACCTGTAGTAAACATGTAAATTTATGTGATGTCATGCAGCAGCTGTTATAAAATCTAAAAACATTTGCAGAGATCTTGTTTCTCAATGTGTTTGCTGCTCACAATGATGATAAGTTTATGAGATCACATTTCTTGGTCAAATTATTTTACCTTAACAGCAATTCCACAGTAACTGCTCTATGGAAATATCAGACTTGAAAAAGGATTCGAAAAGGTCCAATGAATTGTAAAAACCTTCAGAGTACGAGAACACAATTTTAAACCACAGGATCGTTGGCTGTTCGTCCTGGAAGAGGAAGAAAACCTGTTTCTATAGATGTAGGGAGGTTTTGCTTCAGGTGGAAGAGGATAGAGATTTGAATTCTTGTGGTAGCAAGAATAGTGTCAGGCGTGACGTACAGGTGTTGGATAGGCCACGTTCAACTGTCCATAAGATCATGCGGAATATCCCCCGATATTATCCGTATAAACTTTCACTTGTGCAACGGTTGCATCCACATGATTATGAAGCTCGACTCTGGTTCTCACTGCAGTTTCTAGCTCATATTGAGGTAGATTCAGAATGGCTTTGGAATATCATCTGGACAGATTAAGCTCATTTTTACTTGGATGGTGCAGTCAATACTCACAACTGCCGAATTTGGGAACCAGAAAATCTGCACAATATCTTAGAGGTTATGCTGCATTCACCAAAAGTGATGGTATGGTGTGGATTTACTGCATTTATTCTGGGTCTCTATTTCTACGAGAAGTTACGTTCTACAGTGACATGTTCGATTACCACGAAGTGATATGTATTGCTTTTACGGAACAAAATTGTCCGGCTCTGCAAGCACGCCACTGCCTTGCAGATACAATCTTTATGCAAAATGGAGCTCTTCCACACATTTCAGAGTTTGTGTTAAGTATGTTCTTAAAATACATTTTACAGAAGAACGTGTCATCAGCCGGCACTTCCCTAATCGATGGCCTCCTCAATCCCCGGACTTTAATCCATGTAATTTTTGGCTTTAGGGGCATTTGAAACATCTGGTAAGTCATAACAATCCAAGAACTTTACCTGACCTTAAAACACTTCCTTGCACACACTTTGGTCAGTTGCAGAACATGCCATCTTGTGATTTTACATGATATCTGAAAATGATGGCCATCATGTGGAACACATTTTGTTGCAGTAACAATTGTAAAGGTGTTTAACAATTGCTAAAATTGTAAACGTTTGCCCAAATGTGCCATGTCTTAGTAAAACGCACTCTGGTGGTGACATGGGCAACTAATCTCCCTCCCCCCGAAACAAATTCCCATCACTTCATGAAGTCTTCCACAAAATTTCACAATTTTCTGATGACTAGTTTTGCCTGCAGACTATTTTAAAATAGGGTCTTTTAATTATGGACACCATGTATATAGGTTCTCAAGTATATATTTAGTAGGTCTTTTCTATATTTCTTTTAATCGAGAACTTTTCCCCATTTCAATAACATGCATACCATACTAGGTTACAACTTGAACGTAGTTCAAGTTAAATAAAGGAAAAAGTAAATTCAAATTTTGTGATTTAAATGTATGATTTTTTTTAAAAATCAAGTTGGAGTACCCTGTACACGTGAAAGTTGAGAAATTAGGTAAATTATATGCATTAAAAATTCATTTGTTATTATAAACTTTAATAAGGATATAAGCTTTCTTACATCATTATAATCAGAGAAATTCGTTTAAAATAACTTAACATAGTTAAAAGCTCCAAGCACATATTGTCTTTAGAACATCATTGAGTCTAATATTTAAAGAGTTGGAAAAAAATCTGGAATCAAAAGGAAAACAAGTTAAAGCAGTAAAAATTACAGGTTGAATAATTCCCACAAAAATTTTATGAGTCCACCCTGGAACAAATCATGAATAAAGTCAAGCTATTTTCTGTGTATATTGGTTCTTATAAGAGTGAATCTTGTGTTTAAAATAAGCTTCTGCTTTTTTTCAAGCTGTTAAATAATTTTAAAAATTCCTTATTTACATTAAGATTTCATCCATTTATACCTTTTAAATAGGTACTCTGAGACAAAATGACAATTAGAAAGTGGTCAGTGACCCCAAATTTCCTATGGAACCCAGGATGGCATTGCCCACTAAAATAAAAATCATCTGATAAGGTGCAAAACCAAAACTCCAATCGCTCTACAGTCTTCATTACTTCTACTAATAATATTAACTAATGTGACTCACCTGGTTGTCAAAAAGGCTGCACAAATAAAAGTTAGGTGTCTTCAAATTTTTCTTGATACTGAATCTCATCAAAAAACCGGCTTATTGGCAATATCACTTATCACAAAATGCCCTTAAGTCTCAGCTCGTCTCATTTTACATGTAAAGTAAATGTCTTGATGACTGCAGTGTACCACAAATGATCAGCTAGGTAAGTTTTAAAAACTTCCAGAAAACTTCTTTTTTTTCAAAACTGGGCAAAGTCACCCCCAATTGATGGTACCAGGAAAGGACCAAGAAGTTGGTGTCTTCAGTGTTCAATGGCTTGCTAGCAAATGCAGGGAATATACAGATGAATACCATTATAGCAAAAATCTCATTTAAATGAAAACTTTTCTAATCCCCCTAGATAAGTTTACATAAAAACAATGCTAAAACTTCGAATTCCTAGATAAAACAGCACAATGATAAATAACAAAAATTGCTGGTTTCAACATTTCACATTAAATGTTTAAAAAATATTTAGCAATTTACCTGTCTGACAGCTTTGTCTAAATCACAATCAGAGAATATAATCAGAGGAGATTTGCCACCAAGTTCCAAAGACACTTTTTTCAGGTTTGAAACAGCACAGCTGAATGTAATGAATATTTTTTATTGTATATGAAAAAAATTTTAAAAATATTTGACTCATACTTCATAATAAAATTGATAGATGCATCAAATTGTATAGTCTTTCAATTTTTTTTACAATAAACAAACTTTGATAAATATTTTGTTCCCAAAAAATATGACATGGCCTTGCGAAAGTAGTAACTTTTACTCAAGGAAATAGTTTACATTCAAACCTCCAGCATATTTGTTTTAAAATACAGAGCATTATGTAACTACACCGATGCAAAATTTCAAGGTGCAACTGTTCCTATTTACGGATGATAATGGACAGTTACATAATGTTATTTTTGATTCAGTCAGCAGCTAGTTGTAATTTTCAGTTAGTTTGTGAGGGTTTTCTTGTTGGGTGGACATTTTCTTGCAGATAGAGTGATGATCAGTCTCCTGATTTCACATTGATAGAGTATATGTGGAATGCTTTTCAGAGACCCCAAAGCAAATCTTTCATCTCCAACAATGAACATTTCAGCACTGAAAACAGCTCAGTTGGGAGCATAGAACTTGTTGCCAGTGCAGCAACTAGATGCTTGGTCACCCAGGGCAAGCACATATTTTGACGCCCCCTTGCAATGTTGAAGGGCAGGTTTCAGAATGAAATTTGCACCCTCTTGGGTCTAGTGCCTGGGGCACGAGACCCACCTGCTCTCCCCTAGTTGTGGTCCTGCTTGTTGCCCCAGCAGCTCATTAATGCCCTCATTGAGATCATGGGAAATTATTGCACATATGCCCAGATTCAGAGCGCATCGATGATCGCAAGAAAAATAGTGGTTCTGTCCCATAAAATATGGAACACATGATCAACCATGACCTTTATGATCTAGCCGACCTTTGTGGTCGGCTGAAGTTGGTTTTCTGTGGTTCCCAACTTCAAGGCGCAAATGCGAGCCGATCTCTCCGTTAAAAAGTCTCGCCACAGAGAGCAACAGTCCTACAACGATAAATCATTCAATCATAACACTTCACTCATAGTTAGAAATACTGGTGGCAGATGGCAGCACTATACATAACAAGCATTACAGAGAAACAAAAAACTTCACGTCAGGTTTCACTACACGTACACGCATATTCCCGCATGTACCGATTCGTTGGGGGTTCCGCGGGGGGGGGGGGGTGTAGCAGTAGTAGGTAGGGCCTCCAAAAAATGGCTCGGGGATCCATGATGTTCTTAAGTCAGCCACCTCGTTGGCAATTTGCCTGTTGTGGCGTTGTATTTGTATTTGTATTACTCCCACTAAGTCAACCCCCTTCTCCTGCACATTGCTCACTCAGGATCCACACCTGATTGCAAAGTTCATTTAGCTACCAGGGGTAACTCCATCCCTACTTAGTATTCAATACTGTTATGCACCTACTACACTGGTGAAATAAATTAAGAGAATTTGCATATTTTATCGAATTTCATGAAAAGAACTGAACTGAATGTAAAACCACTGCTTCTAGACAAAAATGCAAATCTTGTACGTCAAATACGTAAGCGTACACTGTGTGTGTAGGCGGAGCCAGTAGAGAAACAGGCTTTATAAGTGCACGTAAGTTAAGACGCATTTCGTTCGCTAGCACACCTCGGCTAATTTCTTGGTGTTATTTTGCAGCAATCGGTAAATTTCAAATTGTAACAGTAAAAATGAGTAACCACCAACGTTTAGATGATGGAATGTGGTGGCGAATTGTGGGGAGGCTAGAAGCAGGCCAATCTCAAGTCCAGATTTGTAGAGAGTTCAATTTAACGCCCAGCGTCATGTGTAACTTATGGAAACAGTTTCAGGATACCGGATCCATCGAGAGAAAGCCTGGGCAAGGTCGTCAAAGCACAACAACGGCCAGAGAAAATCGCCATTTGTCGATTATAGCGAGGCGTAACAGGAGTGCTACAGCTTCTCAGCTCTCTCGTGACTTGTATGCAGCCACAGGAACCCGTGTATCAAGGGTGACTGTTTCCAAAAGACTTCATGAGAGAGGGTTGTTTGCAAGAAGACCTGCTGTTTGCGTCCAGCTCACTTCTACGGACAGGAGAATCCATTTATCATGGTGCAGAGAGCATAGAAATTGGAGTATGGATCAATGGGCGACCGTTCTCTTCACTGATGAGTCCCGGTTCAGCCTAAGCACCGATTCTCGCCGTACATTCATATGAAGAGAACCAGGGACCCGCTACCTACCCTCCAATGTCCGCGAAATCGACCATTATGGCGGAGGAGGTTTAATGGTCTGGGCAAGCATCATGTTGGATGGCTGCACACCTCTCCATGTCTTTGAAAGAGGCACTGTGACTGTTGTGAAGTATAGGGATGAGGTCTTGGAGCCCTATGTTCGCCTTTTCAGGGGTGCAGTTGGCTCTGAGTTCATTTTAATGGACAATAACGCGAGGCCACATAGAGCTCTTCTGCTCGATGATTTTCTAGAGAGTGAGGATATTCGCCGGATGGATTGGCCAGCCAGATCTCCAGACCTTAACCCTATAGAGCATGTCTGGGAAGCTATGGGGAGGGCAATTGCAACTCGCAACCCCCCTTCCGGGAACCATCCAGGGAATGAAAACAGCGTTGCTGAACGAGTGGGACCAATTGCCACAGGAAATGATAAACTACCTTATTTCAAGTATGAAATCACGCTGCAAGACTTGTATATCTGTAAGAGGGGACCATACCCCCTATTAACCCATTTTTTTGTTTATTCTGCAACCGCTGTTTCATACCTTCTGACTCCAACGAGTGTTACGCACGGTCATGCATGTGTATTACAATTATTGAATGGTTATTTGTTTTGTATTGTATCAATGTATGTACATATAAAATTTCATTAAAATCGGTAAAGTAGGTCTAGAGATAATCGACCAAGTCTGCAAATTCTCTTAATTTCTTACACCAGTGTAATAAGTTGACACTATACAAGTCATTTTGTTTCATTAGTTTATATTAGTCTGGTTAGATAACTATATACAATGTCAGGATTAACCTGAATCCCTCTCCAGGCACACCTGTGCTCTCTCTTCATAATATGATCACTGGCCTCTTTAGCCTTTACAGTGGCTATGCTCATACATGACATCCCTCTCTTAAGCTTTTAGGCTACAGTCATTCAAATATATTTTGGGCGTTTACAAATTCTCCCCACTCGAGTAATCTTTTGATTAACGTCTGTATGCATTGTATGAGGATCATTTTGGGTATGTTCATAGTTTCCAGAGCCAATGCTCAGGTCATCAAACAACTCCTGTGATGCATTGTATTTGAAAGTTTGGCACTGCGATGGTGGAATATGACTTCTGTTTCTTCGCAGAATTCTACCACAGGGTGTTTTCACTATGTATGATGTTGGAAATTTGTGAGCTGAAACTATCTCTGCTGGTTGCCCTTGTTTCTTATTGAAATTCCAAACTCTTACTCTTTCACCATTGTTTAGAATTCTTAAGGGGTGAGCATTTCTGTCATAATATAGCTTCTGCTTTCTTTGCTTTTCTTTCAAAAGGTGGGTCACATTCTTGTTTAGCTTAGTTTTGAGCAATTCTTCTGAAATGGGTAATTTTGTTTTCAGCAGAAAATTAAACATCAATTGAGAGGGAGATAAATTCATATCAGGAAGAGGAGTGTTCCGATATTCCATTAATTTAACCAAAATCTTCTCTTCATCACCATTGGATTTCCTTAACATACTCTTAGCTATTCCTACTGATCTTTCTGCCATTCCGTTACTTTTGGGATACCTGGGACTTCTGAAAATGAACTCAAAATTCCATGTATCAGCAAATTGTTTGTAACGTAAGCTATTGAAATGGTTATTGTCTGAGACAACTTGGTTTGGTACCCCCAAATTTACTGAAGAGACCTTTGAGTGTGCTAATTACTTCTGATGAACTTTTGTCCTTTATCGCCTCAATTACAATCCATTTTGAGAAAAATAGTCAGCCAATACAAGATAGTATGTGTTTCCAAATTCCATTAGATCAACAGCAACCTTAGAAAAAGGTCTGTTAGGAATTGAGTGATTTGTCAGTGGTTCTTTAACATTCTGCTTCCTGAATGTTTTGCAAAAAAATATCACAGTTCAACACTATTCTTTCAATATCTCTTGATAAGCCAGGCCAATATAAGATCTCTCTGGCTCTTGCTTTGAACTTAAAAATCCCCATGTGTGACTCATGTATCAAACATAAAATATCTTTATACAGTGCTTCAGGGACTATTCGTTCGTTATTAAAAAACAACCCATCAGCTATGTATATCTGATCTTGTAGCTTGTAGTACTGTTTGACAGTGCTTAAACATCTGTCAGTGGGCCAACCATTCTTATTATAATGAATTTTTCTCTTGAAGGATTGGGTCAAGCTCAGTACATTTTTGGAATTGTTTCAATTTCCTCTCACTTAGCAGTGATTTGGAAAATTCATGTACGACATACAACATTTCTGGATCGTCTACACCCGTGTCTTTAATATAAGCCCTTGACAATGCATCAGCAATATGCATTTGACAACTTGGCAAGTATTCAACAGTGAAATCATACTTAAGTAATTTGAGAAGCATTCTTTGTAATCGAGTTGAGATCTCGCCGATGGGCTTATGAACTATTGAAATCAATGGTTTGTGGTCACTTTTGACAAGTACTTTGTGGCCATAAATCAAGTTGTGAAATTTTTCAAGTGCAAAGACTATGGCAAGTAATTCTTTCTCAATCTGGGCATAGTTTTTTTTCAGTTTCTGACAGGCTCCTGGATGCAAAAGAAATTGGATGAACTTGGATGAACACCGAGCCCGTCTTTGGAACTGTCGCACTGAATAACAATAGGCAAGGAGTCGTTAAATACTTTCAACACACAGGAGTTGAACTGATCAATCTTTTCAGATTCACAAAGCTTCGATTTTGCTCATGGTTCCACTGAAACTCAATGTCTTTCTTTAGCAGTTCCTCCATTAGAGGAGATGTCACAACAGACATGTTTGGAATGAACTTCGCTAAAAACTTAACCATACCAAGCAATCTCCGTATGTCATTCTTGTTGGATGGTTTTTCAAACTCCATAATTGCCTTCACGTGGCTTGGATCAGCTTTTATTCCATCCTTAGAAATTAAGAGGCCCATATACTTGACTTCATTAACTCTAGAATGAAACTTATCAGGGTTGAATTTCACATTGCTTGTTTTTACCCTTTCTAAGACTTTCAGCCAGATTTGATCCTGTTCTTTTTTGTCATTGGCTGCTACTATCAAGTCATCAAAATAGATCTCAACGCCATTTGTGTCACCAAACAGTTTTTGATTGGCTTTCTGAAAAACCTCTGGAGCAGAGCTAATTCCAAATGGCAACCTGTTAAATTTAAACCGCCCAAAAGGTGAATTGAAAGTGCATAGTTCTGAACTGGTCTCGTCCAAAAAGGTATCTGCCAAAATCCTTTTTTCAAGTCAAGCACAGAGTAAAACTGTTTACCTTCTAACTCACTGATAATTTCATCAGCTGATGGGAAAATGTGATGTTCCCGCTTTATGGCTTTGTTGAGATTTCTGGGGTCAAGACAAATTTGTAATTTCCCATTTGGTTTTTCTATTATTACTAAGCTATTGATCCAATCAGTTGGTTTGTGAACCGGCGATATAACACTGGATTGTACCAGCTCATCCAATGTTTTGCCCAATTTTTTATACAATGACTGGGGTAACCTTCTGGGGGCATTTATCACAGGCACTACTTCATTCTTTACAACTATGTTAAGAGGCTCTCCTGGAAATTTTCCCAAACCAGTAAATACACTTTCATATGTTTCAATGGCCTTTACTTTAGAATCAATAGTTACAAGATCTATCAACTGTATAAGATTCAATTATTTGCATGTTTCTAAACCTAGAATAGGTTTGGCCTGAACATCTACAATTACAAAAGGGAGCTTTAGCTTGGAACATTTTTCTGTATTACAAGATAATGAAATGACTCCTTCGGGAGTTAATTTGTGATTGCCATACAAAACTAGAACAACATCAGTTGGCGATAAGTTCTGTTTACATTCGACATTTAGAGATTTGAATACTTTCAGTGGAATGATGTTGACTTGTGCCCCAGTATCAAGCTTGAATTCCACTACTTCTCCTTCAACTGATATAGCCTTGAGCCATTCATGTCTGGAACTGATCATATTAATTTCCAAGACACTGTCAATGTATAAACTTTTGATGTGATTGTTTCTGTATGGAAGGTAGTTGTCTCTGTGGAGGACCTCATCAATCCGTCTACGACTACCAGCAGATTGTGGCTTAAGAAAACCATTTTCATTGCACATTACCACAAAGTGATTTTTCTTTTGCAGATTGCACAACTTATTGAATGCAGGACAATGTCCTCCCTTGTGTTTTCGACCACAGGAATTAGTTTTTCTCTGGCATGAATATACTTTTACCTCTGGACCTTATAGCATCAACTTCAGGACCCATGTGAGGCTCATGGATTTTCTCCATCTGTCGTCGGCTAATCTCACAAGTACGTATGCTATTAACTGCTTTGCTTACTGTAAGATCAGGTTCTCGAAGCAGTCTTTCTTGCAGATTAGAATCACGGATGCCCAAGACAATCCTATCCTGAATTAAGCTGTTTTCTTGCTCTCCAAAGTCACATGAGGCTGCCAAAGTTTTCAGTTCGGTAAGGTATACATCTATACCTTGGTTTTCTTTCTGAGAACATGAATAGAACTTAAAATGTTCGAACAAAAGGTTAAATCTAGGAAGACAATATCTATCAAACATTGCTAAGACATCATCATATTTTGTAGCACTTTCAGCAGCTGTATACTGGAATGAATTAAATACACTCAAACCTTCATCACCAATGACGTTCAACAAAATTGAGATTTTAACCACATCAGGCTTCTCAATCTTCTCTGAAGCAAGCGTGAGATTCTCAAATTTTTGTTTCCACTTCACCCGTTGATCAGAGAGGTTTGTGGAGCTGAATATCAACTCTCCAGGTGGTTTAAATGTCTACATTGATTCAACTTTTAAACTCTAGAACACAACAGTTCCCAGCAGCACCACAGCACCAGACATCTAAGAAGCAATAAGAGTGGGACCTATCTCGATTCATCTTAGAAAGCTCTTCTTTCCTGACACCATGTTATGCACCTACTAATAAGTTGACACTATACAAGTCATTTTGTTTCATTAATTCATATTAGTCTGGTAGATAACTGTATACAATGTCAGGGTTAATCTGAATCCCTCTCCAGGCATACCTGTGCTCACGTGCGTCTGCAGCCTGCGGTAGACCCAAAACCAGCAACCAATCAAAAAGCATTATTTTGACGTCACCAAAAAGGGAGATCCCCCTCCCTTCCTCACTTAGCGGTGACTAGTCCTGCTTGGCGACTTGTATCAAGGTTTCTAGAATATATAAAGGACTTGTATGTCATTTTGGCGAGAGAAATTTGTGGCGTCTGTAAAAGAGGATTTCAAAAGTAAATCCCCCCCCCCCCTATTAAGGAAACACGTGAGAAATGTCCACAAAATTTTATGTGAAGGTTCCATTTCTTGCTTTGAAGAGACTTGTTCTGTGTGCAAAGTTTAGAACATTTTGTGATTACAGAGGACATTTGAAGGAAGTGCATTCTGTTACGTAAACTTAACATAAAATTTCTGTTACGAGGATATAATCATCAAGAACAAATGAGTTTTCCTTCAAAAAAATTATAAACATGGATTTTTTTATAATTAAAAAAAAATCTATGAAACAAAAAAATAAATTTTATGTCATTTCATACTCGCTATTCATGCGAAATCTGCGTTAAAACCCTTACTTTTTTAGTTTATTAATCACCTTTGCAATTTAAATATTGAAACAATTAAGTTTTATGTTTTTTCTATTTGTATTTTTTCTGCTTTAGCAGGGGTTTGATCCTTAAAATTTCTTGGGCTGTGCACTATTGACAATAACTTAATATGATTTTTAAAAAAACAAGTAAGATTCATCCTGTTTTGATTCTATCATGTCAGACATAATATAAATAGAACATTTATTTATAAAAGCATGTTTATATTGATTGGATACTGGTGATATGAATGAATCACATTTAATCATACATTAAAAAAACGAAGATAGTAATGAGAAAAACCTGAGTCGAGTTAGTGGGATTCGAACCCACAACCTTCGCAATGCGTGTCTTAGACCGGTATTACACTATGAAAGTTCTTTGTCAAAGATCATTTATAAAATACGTTTGACAAAAAATTTCATAGTATAATGGGCAACTTCGATAAAAGTCGCTCTTTATCAAGTTTTATTTTATCAAAGTTGGCCTCCTCGTCCTATATTTGAAAAAAGATTAATGCTGATGCTTTCTACACTGCAGTTTCAATTGCTGAAGTTTACGTATAGGCTATACTTTATGATTTCATAAAGAAATTAGAAAATGAGTTGTAAGGTAGTCAGTGGGAGCTACAAATATCTTAATGCCGTATATGTGAACATCAGCCTACAATAACAGAAACAAACAGTTGGATGCTTATCGGTTATAACGAATTCAATTCCGTCCTAGTGAACCTGCAATGCAATACTAAAATTGGTCATATTTATATTTAAGGGATACAAGGGGTCTCATATTTTCAAGTAATACGTCACCACTCGTGGTGGTGGTGGTGGGGGGGGGGTTTCGCGTTTGCTGACTTTAATGACAAGGTGGGGGGGGGGGAAAGGAGTTCGAGTGATGATTGTTTGAGAAATAGAGGGGTAAGAAAATATGAAATTGGGTTATGGTATTTGGTTTGTATATATGAAATGGTATATTATTTCCGAAAGTAAGGTATTTATGTAAATTAGGCCCTATACTTCTGGTACTTGCAATCAGGTAGTGGGAGCCCTATAACATCACTCGGTCTGGGGCCGTGGCCCCCACAAGAGGTGGACTGACAAGGCTCCAGGCCTGGGGCCCGGGATGATTTTCATCATTTTTTTGTTTTTTCAACTATAAATTCATCATAAAGGGGAACGTGAAAGATCCCAGCCTAGGGGCCCTGCTTCAGGATGTGGGGGCCATGCCCAGGGCCTTATGACGCTCTTAAGTTTTACAGACATGGGTTATAGCAAGATTGGGGTTGGATGGGTCAATGAAGGTTACATGTCGTGGGTGACAATCTACGAATCCGCAAATTTTAGGGGGCAGGGTTGTTTCCAAGTTTTACTTTGGGGAGCCACACTGGTGGATCGATTTTTTTTCAATGGATTAAGTTCCTATAAAATCGAAAGTTGTATTTCAAGAAAAAAGCCCGAATATCTCTCTGAAGCACTACCGTACTATTGCGAGAATCGACGTCGGGTGTGTTTTGTCAACGCTCTGATTCTGTTCATTTCCATATAACCACTCAAAGAAGGATCGAATATAACCACTCAAAGAAGGATCGACGTAACTACAGATTTGTGTCAGAGTTCCTCACTCTTCGTAAGCCAATGCGCCACAGCGTTGGTTGATTTTCAACTTTGAGTCCTAAAGGCTAGTCAATCTCACGTTAAAAAGTCGCGCCACTGAGACCAACAGTCCTACAACAGTACAAATATTCAATCTTTACGCTTCACTCACAATTTAAAATATCGATGGCAGCACTGGAAAATCAGACAACACTAGATAGGCACTCAGACTGTTAGGTACACTCCCACATTTCCGGCACAACTCATTCGGTAGTAACTTGCCCATGACGATAGACCGGAGTTTTGCTAGGTTTGAAAGAAAGTCTTTGTAGACGTTAGAACCATTGAAATATTGATAACAATTCAATGGACCACTTACAGCCATGATTCCATGGCTCCCTTGTCTCAGTCAATGGTTTACCCACGGCTCACTTAATACTTGAAGTACTACTTCAAATCACTGAAAAGTTACACATCAATATAGATAGCTTGGCTCTGATAAAGGCTGGTGACTCACCCATAGAAGCTGCGACTCACACTTTGAGAACAACTGACTTGCAGTACACGGGTATTAATATTTTATTCAAAAGCTACGTGAACATCTTTAATGTTTGTGATACATACGTAAATAATTTTAATTCAAGTCTGTTCGAGGACCACCTCTTCCATCATCGCGAATAGGTTGAGGACTCCGTTTTCTTCATTAAACTCTAATATTTACGTTGTATCGGTTTTCACGGATATCGGATCGGTCTAATTTTTTTCACGTGCCACTTCGCTATATCCGGGCTCGACTGACACATCACTGGATTTGTTGGTTCATATAGATGATACATTTATTTCATTATCATCTGAGATAGTTGACAGTAAACCAATATCAGGTGGGAAATCTTTTATCAAATATTGCTTCTTCATCAATGTTTGATAAAAGAGTTATGCTGATGCACTTCCTATCCTGCACGGTGATGTATTAACTCTTCAAAAACCTGTTATTTCTACGCAGGGCCGCAACTAGATATTTTGTCACCCGGGGCAAGTCGGCATTTTGGCGTCCCTTGTAATGTAGAGGCAGTTAAAGGGTGAATTCGGCACCCCCTTCTGGTTCAGCGCCCGGGGCACCAGACCCGTCTGCTCCCCCTATTTACGGCCCTGTTGCTACGTTACCTTCTCCTCTCACTTGCCACTCCCTTCTCTGGGGAGAAAAAAATATTCTTTTCCATGTGTATTTCTTGGATTAAAAAAAAACAAACTTGGTTTTCTATCATATTTATTGTTGAAAAAAACCCCACAAGAATCTATAACTAGGCCGAGGCAATCGGGGCACTGTCCCAGGGCTCCGAGCCGAATGTGGCGCACAAAAACTTACACTTACTAGGGGTCTGTTCATCCAAAATTTGGGTCCGCTTTCCGGACCCTTCACAAAATTCCGTATCCGAAAAACGAACCTTTCACGAAATAAAAAATAATGAATCCATAAATTTGAAATTTCATTTCTTTTGCTACAGATCAACTAGAATATTTCGCTTCCCACAAAATTACTCATTTCATCCAGGTTTGGGTTCACGTGTATTCAAGGCCATTAGTTAGGGTCCCGACATTTCCAGAGGGGTGCGAGGTCATCATGCGCTCAATGCGTGGAGAGGCGGATCAGTGGGCAAAGCGCACTCGGCATCATAGGCGGAGATAGACTTGGAAGTCTGGGGGGCACGATGATGATGATGTGTCAATTCATCTATACATATATGGATTAGATCAGTCGACTTCATCTTTGATGCTGGGTGGCAATGCCCCCCCATGCCCCCCCTCCCGTATCTCCGCCCATGCTCGGCACCCCCGCGCACCATCTCATGAAGAAATAAGTTTTATTTAAATACTTATTACTATTAATTCATCAATAAGTATCATTCACACTAGTAATTATAATTATTAAACAATTATTAATTAATCAAGATGGTTGGGGGAACGATTGAGTTAATGATGTTAAATTAATTAAAACGGGCTTTAACTGGTAGGAGTAAATTAATTATGAGCATCAATTACTTAAATAGCATCCAAAACTCATCATGGTGGTTATTTCGTTTGTTAATTCATTATTTGTTTATAATTAATGAATTATTATTCATAAACTAATCATCATCAGGAACTAATAAGTTCGTGATGATCAACTGATTCATTTAAAACGGACTTTGACTTGGTAAAAATCCGAAATGAAAACGTTTACAAGCGTTTTTTGGACTTTCACCAACTTGCTTTGGTAAAACCCGAGTCTTTGGGATTTTACCGTTACATATGTATAAGACGCAATATTAATATGATGAAACACGGGCAATTTAGTCGCTAAACTTTTACTCTGAGCGTTGTATTCCTCAACTACTTCCTAAACGGATATATTCATTATTCATTAAGTTGCGTTCCTAGCTAAAGATGTAATGCATCAAAATAATTAGCTTCTTCCGCAAATTACTCCACCCAATACAATCATACACATAAGTTTCATGTTTTTTAAAACCGAGTCCATTACAGAGGTTGCAAATGATAAATTTCCTATAGCAAATGGTAAAAAAATTTCTTCATCCATAACTACTACCAGCAACAGCACAAGACTAAGGCTGGGATTACACTATAAAAGTTTGATAAAAGTTTGTTTATAAAACTTCAAAAATGCAACCAATAGGCGGATCAGTTAAGTTCGCTCGAATGTAACAGATGTGTTTATTGGTTACATTTTTCAAGTTTTATGAAAGAATTTTTACCAAAGTTTTATAGTGTAATACCAGCCTAACGAAGACTGACAAACGGACGAAAACTTTTGCAAAAACAATTTCATATAAATCTTTTATATAGTGTAATGTGGTCCATTTCCTTTATAAAATAAATTAAAAAAAAAAATTGAATACAAAATTTATAAAAGATCTTTGCCAAGTTTTATAAAAGAAAATTTATCAAACTTTTATAGTGTAACGCCGGCCTTACGCTCTAATCACTGTACTAATTGCGGTTATAAAACACCTGTAAAATTAAGCATATCTATAATTAAATGTCGCCAAGTATGTTCGCGTCAATCAACAATCGTGCCAAATAACCAAGATCATATCCTGCGATCAAGCTCTAGTGAAGATGAGAGGAAAAAACCTTCTCCCCTCCCTATTTACTGACATCATAAAATGCTGCTTTTTCATTGGTTGCTGGTTTTGGTTCTACCGCAGGCTGTAGACGCACGTCCTGTGCTCTCTCCATAATATGACCACTGGCCTCTTTAGCCTTTACAGTGGCTATGCTCATACATGACAAATACAGCATTACACTACCAATAACAAGAACAGTGTAGCAAGTATTTGCATTACGCTTTTGTTGATTTCTATCATTCATACACTTGACCCATTGTTCATTTGTACTATGTTCCTGTCAATTCTCTCCCTGACTAGGCATCCTGGGGCCTTACCATCCCCCATGCTTATAAAAGTATATCAGAGAGAAACTGACGTCGAGTGCTCGCAATTACTATAGGTGTCCATTCTGAGAGCCCATGTGCATTAGAAATGAATAGATGTTCAATAACGCTGGTAAATAAAATTTCCCTTTTCTGTGTTTCTTTGATCAAATAGAGTCATTGTAATAGTATTTTCCTCATTGATTCCGAATCTGCTTTCAGAATTTGTGTGTCAGGCATAGTTTTTGAGTAACACGCGTTTAAAATTTTGAAAACGTATATTTTTTGAATTTACTTACAACTTAAAATAGCTTCAATTTGTGGTGTCCTTATAAGAAATGACTAAAAGAACTAAACTGATAAGAACATACAACGCCACCTAGTGTTGTGTAAGGGGAACTAGGGAGTTCCACCTCAGACATCAAGTAGACAAGATGTCTAAATGTTCTGCTTCCGCTTTATAAATTCTTCCTATCTATATGTATGTAATCTATCTAAGTCTAACGTAATAATAAATACTCATCAAAATAAATACCCATGTGCTATCTACTCGGCTAACAAAGTGTTAAAGAAAACACAACACAATTCTAATATTAATGGCAGTTCAAAAGGTATTTTTACATGATTTTCTTCTGTATTTTGCAGAAGGGATATCTCTTTTTGATGTCCAACAGTAACCGGCCAGCATGTTTGGGCTCCACTTGCCTTGATAACGCAATTTCATGATGGATATGTCCTGGTGGAATCACTCACCATGCTCGTTGCTGACATCACCTAGGTTTTCTGGGAAAAAATCCAAATGTGAATGAAGAAAATGTATCTTCAGTGACACATTGCAACCAAGAGCTTTATAGTTCTAAAGTAATTCCTCCACAATATCCTTATATTTGTCCGTCTTATTATTTCCAAGAAAGTTCTGGACTACTTTCTTGAATGACTCCCATGCTGGTGTTTCTTGCTCATTTAGGGTGGCATCAAACTCAGCATCGTTCATTAATTCTCAAATTCGAGGGCCAACGAATATGTCTTTCTTGATTTTAGCATCACTGACCCATGGAAATTTGTTTTTTAGAAAGCTAATTGTGACCGTTTCTATATATATTCATTCATTTAACAAAATTTTTCATCAATCCCAGTTTAACGTGTAGAGGTGGCAGGTAGACTTTCTGGGGATCCACCAGGGGCTGACTGATGACTTTTTTGGTTCCCGGAATGAGCTGTCTTCTTGGTGGCCATTGTTTTTTTACATAATGTTTTTGTCTATCTCTGCTGTCCCACAAGCACAAGAAACAGCAAAATTTGGTACATCCTAGTTGAAGACCGAGTACAAGGGAAAAGACTTTCAAATCTCCGCAAAGGTACCAGGCATGTCTTTCATACTGAACCATCCATAATAAAACTTTCATGTTTTTATGTGTCTTCTTGATGTGGGCCCCGTAAGCGATGGGAATGGAGGGGTTTTCATTACCATTGTGCAAAAGTACTGCTTTCAAGCTTGTTTTAGAGGAATCAATGAATAACCTCCACTCTAGGGGATTATACTGATGCCCCATATGCGTATATATGAATTGAAATAATCATCATCATGTCCCCCCAGCAATAATGACCGTGCTCCCCCCCCAAGACTTCCGAGTCTATCTCTGCCTATGAAGTAAAATAGCACGACCAGCATCAATGGCGTCCGGAAGTACACCAACTCATTTCTCTCCTTATTTCTCCGCCCAGGCTTGCTGTCATGCGTGATGCGATGCGTGTTGGCTGAGGAGCAAAACTTGGACAGTTTGGTCAGGAATTCCCTAGAAAGGGACTCGTAAGTATAGAGTATTAAGTCTGATTAGGCTAACCCACAACAATGGAAAATGGAATTGCGGAAAACTGGTGCCTGATGAATAATTTCTGACGATGGATTCAGAATCAGCATCGAAAAATACATAAGAAACAGTACTCAGCATCCAAGAAACTAAAACCTTGTTTACCAGTGAATTGATATATTTAATTACGAACATCTAGCAGCAAATGTGGAGCAGTTGGTTGATGACGACGCAGAATCGAAAGCAACCGAAAGGTTCATGGATCAAATTCCGTCCAAAATTCTATTTCCCCCCTCTATTTCTCTATTTGCTTTGTCGAATGATTCTTTGAGCTTTTCTCTGAATACACGAAAGGGAAAACGATGCTTGTTCAAGAAGTGGAGGGAACCAGTGACTGATATTCGGATTACAATATTTTACACTTGTGATAGCATTGCATTTGTGAATTCATTTTTTTATTTATTTTTGAGAAAAATAATTACAATACAATCAGAAAACTTCAAATAGTTGTATTTTATTATGCGAAAAGTAATAAAACGTGTGTTTGAGTGGCTTACTGAACAGCTTTGAGTGCAAGTGAAAAATAAAAAATAAATCAATCAATATTATCATTCACCTAATTGAAGATTTAAGGTAAAACAGGAGGGAAAAAATGTTACGGGCAGGATGCCAACCATGAACCTTTCTGCTGCCTTCGATTCTGCATTGTCATCATACCAACTGCTCAATAGTTGCTGCTAGCCATTCATACTTAAATATATCAATTCCCAAACATCTATTTGTCTCTAATTAAAAGTGCTGTCAGAATGGACACCTATAGTAATCATGAGCGCTAGACATCAGTTTATCTCGGATTATCCTTTATAAGCATGGGGGATCGTAGGGCCCTGAATATAACAATATGCACATAAACCACAGTTATGCTTAAATTTTTGACATAAGTGTAAATAACAGTAGTTCAACAAGGTAAAAAAATTTTCAAATACATTACCTTTCCATAATTTTTTTCCCAACTGGAGTAGAACCAGTGAAACCTAACTTATGAATTCCTGGATGATTGGAAATTGCTTGGCCACATTCAGTACCTGTTTGAAAATGATTTGTGATTAATCAACCAGATTCAATACATCCCAGATAGCCAGTTTTCAGTATATCTTGCATATTTTATATTTCATGGTGTATAACTGACAACAAATATCTCTTTCTTACCAGTTCCAGGCAAAATATTAATCACTCCTGGTGGAAAACCTGCTTTCACACTGAGTTCCGCAAATTTCAGAGCTGTTAAAGGACATACTTCAGTTGGCTTTAACACTACTGTATTGCCAGCTGCAAGGCAAGCAGCTAATTTCCAACTTACCATCATAAGGGGATAGTTCCATGGCGTGATGATTCCACAGACTCTGCAAGGGAAATATTTTAACATTAAGTTGGTTGATGAAAGAAAGCAAATTCACAGGCCAGAGCAAATGAATTGCCCAACAAAGTGGCTGGAAAAATAAAGAGAAAGAAAATGCCCATTAGAAATATGGATGTCAATCATTCTCTCTGAGAATATAATTAATTCTCTCTGGTTCTATCTCAATTCTCTGAGTATAACAAACCGAAATTAAATAAATTATAATCATAAGGGAAAACTTTGAAAAATAAAATGTGTTGCCCATAAAAATATGGTAGTGATCAATTGCAAATGTTTAGCTTTTTGATTTTTCTCAACATGAATATCATTGTGATCATTTTCATTTGCTATTATTGCATGAAGTTAGTTAGCTGCTATTGCATTTAGCTGTGGAATTTTAATTTACTATTTAAATTTTTTATGAAATATAAATATTAAATTATAGAAAACAACACATTTTGGATTTGATGGGAGGGAGCATGGAAATCGACCTTCGATACAAGTAGTCTGTAGTGCCTTGACCTTCACTAAAGGAGGGGGGTCCACTACATCAAAACGGTTGGGAAGCACTGCTGTACAGTACAAATCAACACACTTTCAAAATTAACAAAACATAAACATATAAAACGCAGGCTAAGTTCTTACAAAAATTATTTAAATTTATTTTACTGTTCATTGATAAATGATTACATAAATGTAAAAAGGTAATATTTTAATTCATTAATGTATCATTGTTTTTAAACTAGGCCGGATAGTGAAGAGACAGAATAGTCGTGAGTCTACTGTATATAAACTGACATCATAGGGTTCATACTCATTTTCATAAAAAAATTTCCCTGGCTTTTCCAGGTTTTCCAGTCAAATTTTTAAAAACTTCCAGGTTTTTTAAGTGAAAAACTCGATATAAATTAATAAAAATTTACAAAAAATTAATTATATTATGAAATTATTTATATGAATTATAAAATTAATAATTTTAATTACAATATCATAAGGACATAATTGTGAAAAATGCAACACAATCAAGAAATGAAAGATTTCCCTTTTCTACAATTTCAATGCCCACAAGATTTAAGCCTTTACAGTTGTTTCCTTTGTGACATAATTAGTCAAAGATGTAGTTGGTTTCACTGCATCAAAATTTTTTACTTTGCGCTCGCGTAAACACTAGAACCGAGAAGTTTAGCAATCAGGGGTTTTTCACTGAACTCCTCTGATTTCACATGCTTGGCATGGTTCTGGGTAACTTATCTGCCCATGTTGCAAGTTTTGCCACAAAGCTGCCAACATGCTTTATACGGGTCATTTTTGACTGCTTCGATCCAATCAGCCTACTGACAATTCAGGTTTTTATCTGCCCACACTGTTAGAATATTATGTTAATGGACAAACAATTTATTTATTTATTTCTGTACTTGGTATCTGGCAACACATTATTAGTCAAGTATTTAGTTTCAGAGTTTTGGCAACAGTACAGAAAACATGACTGCTCAAGTCTGAACAGCAACAGATGTTGTCCCTCACTTTAAGTGTTTAAATCTCAATTAAATATGTGTCTGTCCTCAATTGAATATTGTGGTTATAATTACTTACACTCACACACATCATTAGTAATAAGTAGAGCTGGGATTATATGCACTAAAAAAGTGTCAAAATATGCACTTTAAGTGCAAAAATAAGAACTTAAATACAAAATTTAATTAAAATACCAAAATGTGCACTTAAAATGCTAAAATATGCATTAAACACTTGGAATTATACTGATGCCCTATATGCATATATGTATGAATTGACATCATCATCATCGTGTCACCCCCAGCTATAATGACCGTGCCCCCCCCAAGACTTCTGAGTCTATCTCCGCCTATGAATTAAAATAGCATGACCAGCATCAATGACGTCCGAAAGTACACCAACTCATTTCTCTCCTTATTTCTCCGCCTAGGCTTGCCGTCATGCGTGATGCGATGCGCGTTGGTCGAGGAGCAAAACTTGGACAGTTTGGTCAGGAATTCCCTAGAAAGGGTGAAAGGGACTCATAATTCCCTTGTCCCCATGACTAGCACATGATCAGAGGTATCTTAAAATCAACAGAATCTTGATGTACTATTCCATAATATTCAGTCAGATGAGGAAAGTTTTAATGGTCATAATACCCATTATTAGGCTAAAAATGTTGATCGTCTAAGTATAGAGTATGGGGCATCAGTAAATCTTAAAAAAGTCAAAAATTCCGAAATATGCACAAAAAATGAAAAAATTTGCATTGAAAAATCACCATGCAAAAAAGAGCAGATGTGTTTTTAAAATGTCTGGATTATATAGCACCTGTTCCAAAAATATTCCCTCATATATGTATACCCCCCCCCCCCCCACATATTCAAATAATTTCTACGTATTTTTTATTCAGACATTTTTTAATTTTCAGTTTGTTGTACATGCTCGATAACAAAAACACCAATAGCAAAAGAATTTCGACATTATTTCTAAAAAAAAATTCAACACTTTAACATATCTCTAGAAATAGCCTTACAATAAAACGGTTAATATTCGTAAAATACTTTGTAAATATGTATTAATTCACTAAATTTCACTTGCTGGAAAAAAACTGATGTTATGAAAATACTATGAACAATGTTTATTTGAAAAATTAAAAAAAAATTGAGTGAGCCTTCAAAAACCTTCAAAACAAACAAACCTTCAAAAATATGCACTTATACTGAAAATTCTTTGATTTTATGCATTCATGCTAAAAAAGGCCAAAATATGCAAATGCATATGCACATATGCATTTGCACTAAAGTGAGTGTTGTACCTCACTTTAAGTGTTTAAATCTCAATTAAATATGTGTCTGTCTTCAATTGAATATTCTGGTTATAATTACTTACACTCACACACATCATTAGTAATAAGGATCTATCAACAGATCCAAAATAACAAGACACAAGTTTTCTTACAACACATTGTTTTCAAATAAAAATACCGACGTGGAAAATCAAAATATACACGTGCATCATCCGTCATTCCTAACTGAAGTCAACTTATGAAATTATCACAACTGAGCTTTGTGCCTATGGCTTTCTACAATGCGTAGTTATGATGTTTCTGGAAACACTAGAAAGAGTTATGATAAGGCTGTAGCAATGCGCTTTTCCAAGCGGACTTACGAAATCCTCCTGCCTCCTCTGCAGTATCTATAGTTATTGCGATATTTTATGGATTATCAATATTTACGATGTTATCAGAATTCCTTTTTTTTATACAGACGGAAATTTTTTATCGATCTTTTTTTTCCCGATCAGACGACAATCATAACGATTTTCCAGGTCGTTGTCTGAAATTTCCAGGTTTTAAAATAAAAATGGGCCATTTTCCCTGATTTCCAACCTTTTTTAGTAAAAAAATGTTTCCCTGACTTTTCCAGGTTTTCATGGTTTTCCCTGATCCGTACAAACCCTGCATCATTGTGCTTCCCCCTCCCAAGTCCATCTCCACCCATGGACAGTACTGTCTTAATTCATGGACCCACCCAGGCAAGGCCAGGAGGCTTCAAGAGAAGAGAGGCCTCAGAAAAACGAGAAGTAGTTAATTTTTCGAAAATTTTCCAGGTAGACCCTGAGAGTGGCCCCATGATGCTCTTAAGATGGCCCTTTGCTTAGATATACTCTCTTACAGTCAAAGAATGAACATGATAGGACTGCAGATTTTTTGAAGATCAAAAGGGATTAAAAACCATAAAATATATGCAACAGCTAGAAAATTAAATAATTAAAAATCAACCACAAGAAATTTTACTTGTATGTTTATTCTTTTACTGATTGCTATAGTAAGCCTATCTAAAAAATATATATATCTAAATAAACTTGGATTAGTCATACAACTATACTGTTTCTCAGCTCAATTTGAAAAGACAGTTGGTCCCCCATTAATAGGTGAACAGAATGCACAGAATTTTAAATAATATTTCATGCTAAATATTAAGGTTATACATGCCCTATTGGTTCCTTTTTCGTCAAACAAATATTGCGGTTTGGTCTAGCATTATTTATAGGGATTGTACGACCTTGAATTTTATCACACCAGCCAGCAAAATATCTCCAAGTTTCAATCGACATGCCAATATGTGTCTTCAGCGCGAGTGTATAGACACCACCTGAATCGATACTTTCTATTGTTGCCAATTCAGCTTTGTGCTCTTCCATAAGATCAGCTAACCTGAAAAGAAAATATCAATATTGCAATGTTCATAGGCATATGCAGAATTTCCTCAGGGGGGAGGTCAAAATTTCTTTTCTTCTGAAGGGGGAGGGGGGTTTAAGTTTTTTCCTGCAAAATAACACTATAATCTCGGATGGGGGTTAGAACCCCAAAACCCCTCTTTGCGTACGCCAATGGCAATGTTTCACAACATTGACAGATAATAAAAATAGGTGAAACACAAAATACATTGTTATTTTAGAACAATTTTCTATCACACAAAAAACATAAAATAATGTTTTTAACCATAGATGAGAGTAATAGCCTGTTCAATTGCATTTTGATGATTCGCAATGCAGGGGAAAAAATGTATTTTTTTATTTTCCTCATGCATACAGAAAGGTATACAGTGAAACCTAGCTCCAACAATACTCTTTAAAATGATAAAACTCTCTACAGTGATATTTTTGAAATCTTGTTTGGAAAATTGCCTACCAGCTAATATTAGGTTCCTCAATATATATAGATACAACAATATCCTTCAGTACGATAAATCTCTTTACACCAATATTTTCTGAAGAGAACAGATAACTGTTAGTTATAATTTTTTTTTCTTACTCAAAATTATATTCAATACATTTGTAGACAACTCGCTAGCTTTTGTTTCCACGAGAGTTTTCTGAGGCATCAGTATTTATAATTAGCATCACATAAAACTGAAATGGAGTACTTTTAATATTGTTTCTATTTGTGTAGCACACAGCAGTTTGATGTGATTCATTCACGTCTTGGCCACAGAAGGGATCTGGCATATTTTTATTGCGCTCCACTCATCGGCCAATAGTTGTTGGTATCCTAGTCTGCCTCTAGCGGGGAATGTCACCAAGAGTGATATTGTCTGTGGCATTGGTGCACTATTTTGTGATTTTCTTCATTCTCTCTGATTTTGCCACTGGATTTTTAGGACAGCCATCCTTGGATTTGCAAGATGCGTTTTTCTCTCATTACTCTCTACTTTTTGAATTTTCATTGTGTATTTTCAATCGATTTAAACAATTTTCTTTTTTCTCATTCTCATTATACTTTCGCCAGGGTTTTTCCACTGTTTCTTTGTCGACAATCAATTTTTTTGCCCACGTGCTCGTATAGGAGGGAATATCTGGTTCTTTGTATTCCGCCATTTTTGTGTTTTTCCCGCTTCTTTGATATACTTTCCGTGAGTTTTTGGGCATTAGTGTTAGCAAAAAGTCGAGATTTTTTTACCGGTATTCTCAGTAATTTTTGTTATTTTGCTTTGGGCCTAACTGTTTTAGTGTTAGTAAATAAGATAGTTAGCTAATATTAATAAGTATAAATTGTGTTTTGTATCTTACTACTTTTTAGGGGTGTGTTGTATTTTACATATATATTTCTTCTTCATGATTAAGTGATGAGCATTTCAATTTTAATAATTTTACATAATTTTAATTTTACTTAATTTTTTTGTATAATCTTTTATGTATATTTTGCATTGTAATGTCATTTAGGTTATTGTAATTTCCTGCTAACGTTTCCCATTCTTCAATTTTTTAGTATAGTTATATTGTTTCTTATCTACATTTAGCATTATTATTAGCATGCCTCGACCTCAATTAGTATTGAGTAGAGATTGTGACGGAAGGTTTCACTGGTTTAGGGAGATAGTTTTAAGTATAAGGGTTGTTTGGAGAGGGCAAGGTTTAAGGTCAAAGTGTTATGGGAGAGAGTTGAGGTTTCGGAGGGCCCAGGTATAACAAAGCCACCTGTCGTCAAAGAAGCAATCTCCACAAACAAGTTTAGAAAGGGAATGGGTGGATGAGGGTGAATGCGATAGGAGTGTAATTATTGGGGATTCCATGGTTAGGGAACTGAGGAACAGGGTGCATAGGGATTTTCGAGGTTTCGAGTGCTGTTCTCTTCCTGGAGAGAGGATTGGCAACATTTGAGACGTTTTTCATAGGTGAAAGCTCCCTGGGCAGTTAATCATGTAGGTGGGAACAAATCAGGTAGAAGCGAATATTAGTGAGTCTCTGTCAGAATACCGGGACTTACTATTATTCACTCAGGAGAAGGTTGAGATGTGACAGTGATTCTAGTAGGGGTAGTAGGGTATTTAGGAGTATGATCCAGCATTTCAATTCAGGCTTAAAAGAAATTCGCTCCCCCTCTTGGAGTCATGTTTCTGGAGCTTCCTGGTTTCACTGATAGGTGGCTTTGTTGGGATAAGATTCACCTGAATAGGAGGAGGTCTGTGAGGTTTACGATAGGCTTAGGTCAGGTTTTTTACTCTCAGACCAGGTAGATGGAAATGTGGGTTAGTTAATGATAATAACAATAGTACAGATGCACATAGGGGCAGAGATAAACTTTAAAGTCTGGGGGGAGACATGATGGTAATGATGTCAGTTCATATATGCCCATATACATTAGATCAGCCAGCTCCATCTTTGATGCTGGCGGGGAGGGGCTTTTGATTGACACTAAATCATCGGGCAAATTAAAATGTGTACTAATAAATGCCAAGGGTAATGAGATTTTTTAGAAACTATGATAGCTGTGGAGGCCTAGACCTTGTAGCCATTACAGAATCTTGGGTAAACGATGGGGTGAATCCTTCTTATACATATAAGGATACAATACTTTATTTAAAAATGATCTGGCAGGAAAGGAAGTGGAGTCTGGATTTATGTGAAATCATGTTTGCAGGCTAGAGAGTGTATCATACAGAGTAGTGATACTGAAACTACACTGGTGTAAGAAATTAAGAGAATTGGCAGACTTAGTCGATTATCTCTAGAACTACTGTTCCGATCTTAATGAAATTTGATGTGTACATACATTGATACAATACAAAACAAATAACCATTCAATAATTGTAATACACACGCATGATCGTGCGTAACACTCGTTGGAGTCAGAAGGTATGAAACATGCAGAATAAACAAAAAATGGGTTAATAGGGGGTATGGTCCCCTCTTACAAATATACAAGTCTGGCAGCGTGATTTCATACTTGAAATAAGGCAGTTTATCATTTCCATTGTATGATCCTCATACAATGCATACAGACGTTAATCAAAAGATTACTCGAGTGGGGAGAATTTGTAAACGCCCAAAATATATTTGAATGACTGTAGCCTAAAAGCTTAAGAGAGGGATGTCATGTATGAGCATAGCCACTGTAAAGGCTAAAGAGGCCAGTGATCATATTATGAAGAGAGAGCACAGGTGTGCCTGGAGAGGGATTCAGGTTAATCCTGACATTGTATATAGTTATCTAACCAGACTAATATAAACTAATGAAACAAAATGACTTGTATAGTGTCAACTTATTACACTGGTGTAAGAAATTAAGAGAATTTGCAGACTTGGTCGATTATCTCTAGACCTACTTTACCGATTTTAATGAAATTTTATATGTACATACATTGATACAATACAAAACAAATAACCATTCAATAATTGTAATACACATGCATGACCGTGCGTAACACTCGTTGGAGTCAGAAGGTATGAAACAGCGGTTGCAGAATAAACAAAAAAATGGGTTAATAGGGGGTATGGTCCCCTCTTACAGATATACAAGTCTTGCAGCGTGATTTCATACTTGAAATAAGGTAGTTTATCATTTCCTGTGGCAATTGGTCCCACTCGTTCAGCAACGCTGTTTTCATTCCCTGGATGGTTCCCGGAAGGGGGGTTGCGAGTTGCAATTGCCCTCCCCATAGCTTCCCAGACATGCTCTATAGGGTTAAGGTCTGGAGATCTGGCTGGCCAATCCATCCGGCGAATATCCTCACTCTCTAGAAAATCATCGAGCAGAAGAGCTCTATGTGGCCTCGCGTTATTGTCCGTTAAAATGAACTCAGAAGCCAACTGCACCCCTGAAAAGGCGAACATAGGGCTCCAAGACCTCATCCCTATACTTCACAACAGTCACAGTGCCTCTTTCAAAGACATGGAGAGGTGTGCAGCCATCCAACATGATGCTTGCCCAGACCATTAAACCTCCTCCGCCATAATGGTCGATTTCGCGGACATTGGAGGGTAGGTAGCGGGTCCCTGGTTCTCTTCATATGAATGTACGGCGAGAATCGGTGCTTAGGCTGAACCGGGACTCATCAGTGAAGAGAACGGTCGCCCATTGATCCATACTCCAATTTCTATGCTCTCTGCACCATGATAAACGGATTCTCCTGTCCGTAGAAGTGAGCTGGACGCAAACAGCAGGTCTTCTTGCAAACAACCCTCTCTCATGAAGTCTTTTGGAAACAGTCACCCTTGATACACGGGTTCCTGTGGCTGCATACAAGTCACGAGAGAGCTGAGAAGCTGTAGCACTCCTGTTACGCCTCGCTATAATCGACAAATGGCGATCTTCTCTGGCCGTTGTTGTGCTTTGACGACCTTGCCCAGGCTTTCTCTCGATGGATCCGGTATCCTGGAACTGTTTCCATAAGTTACACACGACGCTGGGCGTTAAATTGAACTCTCTACAAATCTGGACTTGAGATTGGCCTGCTTCTAGCCTCTCCACAACTCGCCACCTTATTCCATCATCTAAACATTGGTGGTTACTCATTTTTACTGTTACAATATTAAATTAACCGATTGCTGCAAAATAACACCAAGAAATTAGCCGAGGTGTGCTAGCGAATGAAATGTGTCTTAATTTACGTGCGCTTATAAAGCCTGTTTCTCTACTGGCTCCGCCTACACACACAGTGTACGCTTACGTATTTGACGTACAAGATTTGCATTTTTGTCTAGAAGCAGTGGTTTTACATTCAGTTCAGTTCTTTTCATGAAATTCGATAAAACATGCAAATTCTCTTAATTTATTTCACCAGTGTATATAGGTTGAGCTTGAAATCAAAAAGCATCATAAGCTTATGGTGAGAGTCTGTTATAATCTACCGAATAAGGATTCGAACTACATCTCCAAACTTCATGAGGAAATTTCTTACATGTGTAAGGATAAGAGAGGTGCCATGTTAGGGGATTTCAATCACCTGGGTATCGACTGGGAGAACCTATCGTCTAAAGATCAATATGAGAAAGGCTTTCTTAAATTGGTAATTTTTTGTATCAGTAGGTATCAGAGGCCACTAGAGGCACTTGTATTTAGGATTTAGTTCTCACTAGTTACAAGGATCTTGTTGAACATGTTTTGATAGGGGACAAGTTTTCTCCTAGTGATTATTATGTCATCAGATTTCTCTAACTTTTTTTCGAGTAAAGCTGATAACAGAAGAATGGTTCCTTGTTTTTGAAGAATCAACTTTGATCTTTATAGAAAAGGTCAGCAAGAGTTTTCAAAGACCGGTTGGAATCAATTGGTGTGGTACATCAATGGGAAGGATTTAGGGCAAAACTATCCTGTTTTGTATGGCATCATACCATTTGTTCCTAAAAAACATATTTGTTTTTGCATCCCCTGTGGTTTACGGGAAAATGCATAATCTTTATCTTGAAAAGAAAATGGCATTTAGAGAGTATAAAAGTGGAACAGACGACAAGAGATGGGATGAATATTCGGTCGGATATCTGTTTAAATCTACATAAAACTAATTAAAAATATTATATTAATTGGAATTTTTCACATAAATTAAAAATTTACTGACTATATTATATTGTGGTGTATATCCCCTCTGCGAAAAAGATTATGGCAGGGTGAATTTCTAGGATTGGGAGAACATGAAACTGAAAATAAAATCCTACTGCAATAAGGTAGAAGTGAGCATGAATTATATGTACAAGATCACTAACTGAAAGATGTACCATAACTGAAAGATACGTATTGAGCTACTGAAAGAGGCAAAGAACAAGTAAAGAGGAAAAATAAGAAAATAGATCATAAATTTTATGATGCATTGCTAGTTGAGAGTAAATATTAATTGATATGTTCTCTGCATCAGATGTAATATTGTAACAAGTGTTGAAAAAATACCTGATTCTATGAGTAATATTAAAACACAATATATCATTAAATTTTGTTGTCAGTATCATAGCAATAAAAATCTTTCAATTATCAATTTTTCAATATATTTATTTAAATAATAAATGGCATAATTAAGCTTCAATTTCAATCATTTAAAATTACTAATAATTTCGGTTTTAATTGAAAACACCAATTTTATTCATAATTATGATGAATTTAAAAAAAAATGCTATTTGGCCAAAACATTAGCTTAATATTCGATTATTTGGCTAAATCACTATTTGTCCCATTCCTACAGCTGACCCATCAACATTTACTGAAAAAAGAAAGGAAAACAAAAGGGTGATTAAAGAAAGTAAAAAGGAAGATGAATCTAGACTGGCTAATAACATTGGTGCTGGCCTAAAATCATTTTTCAAGTCTCTCAATAATGGATGTAAGGGGAAAGTTGACCCCCCTCTAGAAAGATCTAGGGTAGAGAGCAATGTAAGCATGAGTAGTGCTTTCAATGACTTTTTTCGCGTCGATTTTTAATAGGGAAGATTATATCCAAAGTACGGCTATGCCATGGGGTGATAAAGCCCTCAACGATATTCCTTCAGGTGGAAGATGTGGAAGCCTTAAAACTTCTAAAAAATGTATGCTTAAGCAAAGCACCAGAAGATATTTACCCTAGGGCCCTTAGGGAATGTGCTAACGAACTGTTGGCCCCAGTAGCACAGATTTACAAAAGTAGAGTAGTGGAGGGTATAGTCCCAGGCGATTGGAAACTTGCTAATGTGGTTCCGATACTTGAAAAGGGTAGTAGAGAAACTGTGTCGAATTATCGTCCAGTGAATTTTACGAGCTCCCTCTGGAAAATTTTGGAAATCAGTATCAAAAGGCAATTGGTGAAGAGGATTGACAAGAATAACATATTGAAAGAAAATCAGTGTGAGTTCAGGAAGGGGAAGTCATGTGTAACTAACCCCTTCTTTGCTTGTATGATCACATGACTAAGGCTTTGGGCAAGAGAAAAAAAACTATGTTGTATATCGATTTCCAGAAGGCATTAAATCAGGTCCAACATGGTAAACTCTTGAAGTGTTTACATGAGATGAAGTAGAAAGAATCATGGTTGGAAGGTAGGTCACAATGGCTAAAGGTGAACAGGGAGTTTTCTGATTAGACTGATGCAATAAGTGGAGTCCCTCAAAAAGTGTTCTTGGTCCCATGTTTTTATTTTTTATTGATAAACTCGATCAAGGTATCGATGGGATTGTTAGCAAATTTGTGCAGATAACATGAAGGTAATGGGGGGGGGGGGTAGTTGAGAATGCAAGCCTTAGGAGATGCTCCAGACAAACTTGAATATGATTGCAGCATGAGCTAATGAATGGAGCATGTCTTTTAGCGTTTACAAGTGTATGGTTGCTCATTTTGGTTTGAAAAACCCATAGTTGCTTGTGCGATCAAATGACTAAGACTTCAGGAAATGGGAAAAACATTAATGGTGTTTATCTTGATTTCCAGAAGACATTCGATCAAGTACAATGTAGTAAACTCTTGAAGCATTTATATGAGATTGGAGGCCAACTTGTTGATTTGGATAGAATGGTGGTGGAGAGATAGGTCACATTGGTTATGGTGAACGGGGAATTTTCTGATTGGCAGGTGTCAAAAGTGGAGTCCCTCAAGGAAGTGTCATTTGCAGATGACACAGTTTTAATTTACACAACAAATGATTACCATTCACTGACTAATTATTTATAGTTATTTAATAAAAATTAACAATTGGTTCTCTGCTAATTGCCTTGAATTAAATATCACCAAAGCTAAATTAATTCATTTTTCTTTGCAAACAGATGTTTAACACAAATCCTTAATCTTATAATTCACAAATTTGACTGTCTCTGTATTCATCTTGAACAGGTTAATACTACAGTTGATGCTCAATATAACAACTCCCTTCATCCCGTCCAAAATTGACATTATAGTGGGAGGGTCATTATATCGAAAGAAAAACATATATGATAGTCATTATATATAAACATTTGTGACTTACCTACCAGTCACCATAATGGAATGGTCATTATAATGAGCATTGACTGTATTAAATAATTAGGAGTTTTTATAGACTCTGAAATGGAAATCACACATACACCATATTCATTCTAAACTTTGTTGTTTTTAATTTACAGATTTTACTACCTCAAACCGTATATAAACTCCTCATCTGTTCTGATGTTGTATTACTCTCTTTGTCAATATGATCTGCTTTATGGAGTATCAGCTTGGAAATCTGACTACATTACTATTCCACACATTTTGATTTGTATTCAAAAAAGATTGATCACCATATATGTTATGTTATATCATATATGTTATTGATATCAGTAACATATATAGATCACCATCACATGAACTTTATTGTTCATTAAATATCCTCTCTTTGCAACACCTATACTTTTTCAAGTCTATTTTTGGAAAAAAAAAACATTTTTATTCACCTATTAACAGCTTCAGATCATCCCCCTAATATTTTCTTGATTCCAAAAAAATAATAAAAAAATTGGGAAAAAAATTCACAATTGATTCCAACTTTTTATAGTAATTTACCAAAGGAAATTAGTAATACGGCATCCCTATACACCTTTAAGAAAATTAAAAAAAAACCTTCTTGCAATCACTAATATGGACTAGTTCTTTTAAAATTTTATCATAATTCCCATTATTGACATGAGTTATATTATTATATGTATATCTGAGTTACATTACACATTCTTATGTTCCACAGGTTATTTCTCTTTAACTGATTTCAAATACCTTCACAAGGAAAACATTTTCATTTCATTTTGAGAATTTTGATTTTTTTTTCAATACCAACAAAAAAATTTGAAAAACCCTATAATCCAATCTTATTGTTTATTCATTGCATCTGCCAAAATTTAAATTTAATGTATATTTCTTTCTTTTTTTTTTGTTTTCTCCCCCTTCCCCCATTTACCCTTACTGTGTATTTAAGTTGCAATATCCTGATATACATATACCAATTTATAACTTTGTGATTACCAGTAAGAGCCATGCCAGCTTAGTAAATCCCCACCCCTTGAAATTTAATTTTTCTATTCGCTAATGAGTTATATATTGATTGACTTATATAGCCAAATCATAACATCTGGTAATTGCTTGTGAATATAGATAAGAGTTGCCGAATTTCATGATCGGAGATGTTCATTTTAGTTGGCTCAGTTATAAGATGATCCTGGATCCACCCCTTATTTGAAGATGACAGCTAGAGGAAACAGGGCCTGAGTGGTATGGTGGTAAGATGCTCGTCTACCATCGTGAAGGTTTTTGTCAGGGTCCCGGGTTCGAACCCAAGGGAGGATATAGATAAGATATTTTCCCTAACGAACTCGAGGTGACCACAGATAGACAGCACCTTCGCTTCCAACCCATCTCACTAATGGCAGTAAATTGCAATATAGCGATATGGCCAGAGTTGGTGTTTGGTGAAGTATAGCTAGAGGAAACATTAAAACTTGCACTGGTGATGGAGGAAATTTTTCAGGGGAGCGAATGAGATAATAGGAAAGCAAAAATAAAAGCAGTAAAAGCAGAGGGGAAAGCTAAAACAAAATTATCTATGTAAAACAAAAGCTACTCTGCCAAAGCTACTAAATATAAGACAAAATGCCTAAACCTTCTGCTCCTGTAACATTATCTTCCTTGCCTACAGAATCATATATGAATTTGAATAGCAACAAATACTTATATCTAAAATAACCCAAAAGTTATTCTTCAATTCAACTCAAATATAAAAGGCACTTCAGATGCTTCTTTCTTTAACACTTTGACCACCACCATAAAAAAACTCTCTTGACAGATTACACCATCTTTTTGGTGAAATTGGAGGTAGACATTAAATATTGACCAGCATGTTTAATTTGAAAAATACATAGAGAAATGGTTGGTAAAAGTATGCATGTAATGTTTTTTGCTGTTGGGCAGTTGAACAAGTAGAAATGAATGACTAAGTTAACGTGTGTTCTAAAGTTTTTTCAAGAGAAACTACCATGTTTTATTGATACTATCCTTGATATCTTCAATTTAAGTAAAATGTGATTTTGTCGCGTTAGTATGTAATTTTTCCATGAAGAAATCTTAATTTTTTCGTCAATAGAAGATTAGTGAACGTTTTCAAGGTTTAAGTTATTTTGAATGACATCCTCTGTCAAATAATATGGCGACATTAAAATTCAACTGTATCCCAGGGTGTTGTTATCTATAAGTAATTTAGAAAAGCAATTCACACAGGTGGCTAAGAGTACACACACAACTGTGATGCAAGTTTTCTCTGCTAAAATAAAGTAAAATATGGAAGTAAAGAAGTTGAAGACCATAAAAGGGGGAAAAAGGAAAAACGTGGATTGCATTGAAAAAGCAACTTTTAAAACTTCATCCAAAAAAATGGATTTTTGCAACAAGTTTGACCATGCAATAAGAAGTCCATCTGCCCAGTCTGTGAAAAATTTTAGGATGAAGATTTGACTCGGTGTGGAATATGTAGAGTGTGCTGGCTCTAGTTATGAAGGTACTCTTTTGCAACTTATGTTAAATCTTTGGGTGTATACTCTTGACCGCCAGCCCTGGGTCCATGCATATTCTTTCCAACAAGGCTGGAAAGAATATGCATGATTTTTTTTTTAAATCCATAACTCATTTGTTTATATAGTTACCATTTTCATTTCTCATGCCTTAATTTCTGATAAACTATGTTTTGTGAAATCTTTGGAACTTCATCTATTCAAGTTTCATTTTTATGATAAAAAATCCACCAGGTTCAATCATTCATTTTTATAATAAATTTGATTTAAAAACACTCTTTAGATCAATGAAATAATAGAGTATATCCTAACTTAAAACATCTATATCGATAAGAGCTTTCTAGTTTTAAAAATCAACATCTATGCGAAAGACGGCAAAATAGCAATTTCCCCAGTCCAACACTGGTAATAAAAATTGATAAAAACTGGTTTAAAGCAGAATGGAGACAATGTAAGGCATGTTTATGTCAGTGCCATCTCTGATCTCATACATGCATGCACACACACACACACCATAATTTTATATCATTTGTTCTTTTTTAATTAATTTTCAAAGTTTTATACATTGTTTTAATAAGTTTTTTGACTTATCCAGTAAATTAAAATTAACTGAGGAGTCAAAACATCATACTTGTACATGAGGTTTCCTCTATCCCTGGCATTCATGAATCGCCATTCACCTTCTTCAAATGCTTCCTGTGAGTAAATACTTACATTTATTGTTAATATGAGTACAGAAATTAATGCAGCATGATACATTATATGTACACACACATACACATTCATAATGCATATTTTGTTTTATTATAACAAAAATATTTGCAGTTGACAATATACCTGAGCAGCTTTTACCGCTTCATCTACATCCTTTGCAGATGCAATTTGAACTTCACATATCACCTAGAAATATATATTTATATTTTGTTATGTATAAGTTTCTCGTTAATTACTCCTAAAAGATAAGATTCATAGTTTCTTACCTGAAATGACATTAAACTACTTAACACGTACTATCTAAACCTCTCCGTAGTGACAATGTTCACCAACAGGAGAAGGGGGGAACCACCAATTTTTTCCCCTCATGAAAAATTCAAATCAATTCTTATTTTCTTCAACTTGACCATATCAGGCCTTATTTACCCAGCTCTAACAAAAATTTAAAGTAGTCTTTTGTTTAAGTTCGCCGTGAATGTTCCTCATGAAATCAATCAATCAAGTTCTTTGATTTTTCTGAACAGGATGCTATCACTGCTTTGCTGTCATCGACATCACTCTTCTGCTTTCTTTGTAGAAACTTATCCAAGAAAAATGTTATGAAGAAACTTGATAAATTATTAAACTTTTGCTCATTTGTTTTTCTTTTTTTCAATTCTGCAATTAAAATATTTTTGGTATAAAGGCCTGCCTGGGGATTAAACAAAAAGCAAACCTTTATAATGACTATCAATTACAAGGTTACTTCACTTCATTTCAAATTCAGCTCAATATTCATTCTTTGAAGATGCAGTCTTTGCGTGATATCATTTTGTACTGGATAGGGTAATAGAATTTAGAGAAATCTCTCAGATCAAAAACACAAATACTTAAAAAAAAACTCCTGTAGTTTTTCGCAATTCACTGTAATTCCATATTTTATGGTAGAAATCTGTAGAAACTACGGACATTTCATAATACTTAGAAAGCAGAGATGCAATGTGTCAAATACCAGGAATTTTGGAAAAGGATGCATAAAAATTTGGTTCATGCATCCCCTGGGACGCGCTCTTTCCTATTTCCAAGTAGAAAAAAAAGTAGAGAGAAAAACCCTCCCCAACTTTTTTTCCCCTTCCTTCTACCATCTATCATGATCAAGCGACCTGGAAAAAATTGTTTTACAACTTCGAAATAGAAATGAAACATTTTAGTGTACTGTATTCTATTTATATACATACGGGTTGTTGAAGAATAAGATGGCAGATATCTGGTTGCATCCCTGAGTGAGAGGCAGTATACTGAATTTTAAAATTTTGGAGTTTCTATTCCCCTGCGGGTTTTCTCCCCTCTGGTTACATACTGGAAATTACGGTACTTTCGGGACTGTCTACAGACATTCAAAGACAACATCTATACGGCATAAATTCGCTTTGTTCCCACAAGATTACGAATGCACTTTTCAAAAATTGTAAAGGATTGGAATGCCTGTCCAAATCAAAAAAAAAAACTCCCAGATTGTTGAGAAAAAAAATCAAATCTGCAAAAACTCTAACTTGAATATCCACAGTTTGGTCATCTAGCTGCTATGCAGTAGTCACTGTATCGCATCACGAAAACCAAGGGTGTGTACGCAGAATCTGCTTTTGGAGGAGCAGAAGTATCACAGAAAGTTTGAGTTACTAACAATAAAAATTTTTTTTAAATTAACAGATAGTATAAGAATATATTTTTTCCAATATTTTAATTTTCAATCTCCTTCAGCCTCCCCCCCCCCCCCAGATTTCACTTTTGGTGAAAATCCGGGTTTGGAACCTGCGACTGTGCAGTGGTAATTTGCTAAAAAATAAGATTTTCTAATGTTTTCCAACTTTGAGTTTGCTATTCCTTCGAAAAAATGCTGTCACGACAATTACACAGACCTACAACACATACATTAAATTTCAAATCCATGCATTACCAATTTGGAGGATAGATGCAGCACCACAACTTGGGGGGGGGGGGGAGGCAAGCAAGTGGGTCTGGTGCCCTGGACTGTGGACTAAAGGGAGCATCAAACTGGCCCTTTATAACTGTTGCTTTTATTACACTGGGTGCCAAAATGCATTCTTGCCCTGTATCTAGTTGCGGCTCTGGATAGATATGGCACACCTAATGAACATAAAACATGCCAAATGCTGGGCACATGCACAAGAACACTGTTAGGTTTCATCAATACAAATCTGACATAGCCCCCATATTCAGGTGTGAAAATATGTGGCAGTTAAATGGTGACAGATCAAACTGGTGGACCATCAGGGAGGGAAAAGATAATCATTCCACCAGGAAGCTTCGCAAGGATTTATATCAATCAAGGAATCCGAAGATAAGTGTCAGAATCAGAATATCATTTGCTTTAAATAAATCACAAGATATTGCTGAAATAGCTAAGGTTTTTATAACGCAATGGAAAATCAATCAGAAGGGAATTTATAAATTGATTTATTAGTAAATATATAAACGAGTGTGGTTAACTTTTAATTACAGTGGATCCAGCTTATAACGTTTTTTTTTTAAAAAAAGCCATAAAAAACATTGTGAGTGGGAAATGCTAATGAGAATTACTTAGAGTGGGGACCACGAAAAAATAAGTCATACCAAAACGTTCTAAATGGGAACGTTGCAAGTGGGATTGAATGTATATTTGTTTTAGGTTTATTACGTTTGTTAAATCCCATGCGTTAAATTCTCAGTGTTAATGAGCTTCTTTACATGCTTTTTTTGACTAACGTGGACAATGAAAGTAAAGAACCTATAAGCTGGTAAATTAATCTTTGAATTTCAATGAACCTTTTCATAGAACATGTTTTCAGAAATGAACTATTTCTTTTATTCAAAGTGATACCTCCCCCCCACCCACAACATGGCCCGCCACTCTGTCTCAATGAAGAGATGTAAGCAGGTGATCAAAGACCTGGGCATACTGGAAAAAATGCAAAAATTCACAGAGATACCAGTGAATGTTATGGGGGTAATTATAATTTTTTTTTGAGAGGGACTTACTTTCACTCAAAAAGGACCCAGATGTTGCCAATAACCTGGGTCCCGGAACCCAGGTAAATTAGAGTACAGCAGCATCTCTGAAAAGTTTGCTTTACTGAAGAAAATCTAAATTATTGGATAATTAAACTTCAGTAAGACATACATATTAATATATATATATATCTTTTACGAGGTATTAATAATAAAACAAACATTTTCACTCACAGTTTCATTAGAAGGATTTATTAATTCCAATACTTCCCCTGATGATGAATTTTTGAAAGCACCATTGATGAACAACTGATTAGGGAAGCTTACATCTATGTTGTTTACATGAAGATTAACCTATCAATGCAAAAAATAGTATATGTACACATTGCCTGTGAATGTTAACGCAATGTAAAAGTTACAGCATACATGTAAATATGAACAAAAATTAACAGGTTTGAAACTTGTGTAAATCAAAGCAGAAAACTATTACACTTTTATGTGTTAGGTTTTTGCCATATATATTTCCTGCATCTCCTCTTTTCTTCAAAATGACAGTTTTGACAAAGTTCTTGAAGGCTGTTGACATATAAACATCTTCATTGGATAAATCCATGCTACATTTCTCTTTGACCTCTTCAATTAATCTAAAGAATTTATAAAATTACAAACATCTGTTATGTTAAAAACATAAGGGAAAACAGGTTAGTCAAAAAACTTTTGTTTTTCATAAGATATCTGATTTTTGTAATAATGTCATATTGCAACTTATCTAACCTTGTCACATCCATTGACCCAGCTCCACTTTTAAAAAAATCTGTGTCTGAAACAACTTCGACACTGAGAATTCCTTCCCAAATACTCTAAAAATAAAATCATCTTTTTTTTTATCATGACAAATTAAGTGCAAAAAGACAAAAACAGTAACACAGAACGATAATACATACATGCATAAAAATAAACATAAAATTAGGAACATTCATTCTGTGATCCCAAGGGACTGGGATATCCTTCCAGCAGTTCTATAAGAATAGTCTATAATTATATTATCTGTTAGTCAAGTGGCAACCGTCATTATTTTTTTCAAAAATTTGTTAACTTATGGTTAGGGTATTATGGAATTTATTTTACTTTTTTTTTAATGTAAGATAAACACAATTCTTTAGTTAATTTCAAGTTATATATACAAATTTACATTTCAATCTTATGTGTTAAATGTGATCAATATTGTATATACATTTCTTTCAATCAACATATAAATTAGTACATAATTTTTCAAATATAACTCATGCAAGAGTATATAAAGCAAAACAAAATCGCTTGTGCAGAGTTTGTAAAAATTTACTTCAGTATACATATGTAGAAAGGTTAAAATTTTTAAAATGCTAATTTCTTGCAATATGCCAATATTCACAAAAATAATTAGGATCACACAAAACCATATACAGGGTGATCAGCGAATAAGCCCTTATTTCAAAATTAAATATCTCTACAACAAAGATCAATAGAATTATGCGGTAAACTGTACGTTTATTAGCAAAACTGTAAGAATGTTGTACAGAAATTTTGAAAATTTAGTTTTTTTTTTTTAATTTTTTAAAATTAAAAAAAAAAAACTGGAGATTTTGGGGTTCCGAAAATCCTCATTTGTGTGAAGAGAAACCACTGCATTCGCCTAAAGTTGCTGCATGGGCTGCAGTATGCGCCAGAGGCATTATCGGCCCCTTCTTCATGCGAGAAACGATTACTACTGAACGTAACGTTACAATTTTGGAACAATTTGTCAGCACACATGGCGCATACCGCAGCCCATGCAGTAACTTTAGGCGAATGCAGTGGTTTCTCATCACACAAATTAGGATTTTCGGAACCCCAAAATCTCCAGTTTTGTTTTTTTTTTAATTTTAAAAAATTAAAAAAAAAAACGAAATTTTTGAAATTTCTGTACAACATTCTTACAGTTTTGCTAATAAACGTACCATTTACCACATAATTCTATTGATCTTTGTTGTAGAGATATTTAATTTTAAAATAAGGGCTTATTCGCGGATCACCCTGTACATCAATATGCCCAGCTTCTCAAGCATCGTATTTATTGCATAATTGCTTCATAGTTTGTCTCTATTGCAAATGAATAAATGTTAAAATTGAAATTCATATTATTTTTGTGTGGTTCATTGTGTGAAAAAGATTTAGTATTTTAGGAGCAGTAAAACCGAAACTTTTTTAAATAATGTTTTATTAACTATAGGCACTTGATAAATATTTCTATATATGGTTGAGATGTTCTATTACTTTTCATTGTTAGCCACATTGGTTACAAGAGCATATTTTAATTCATCATAAAGTAATCCATTTGTTATTGATGAGTTGACAATGTTTTTAATAATATCAAAGTGATAAAAAGAGATGACTTTAAGCATTTTAGGGTTAATTCAAAGTATCGACTTATTTTATTTGTATTATCTTTTAATTCTGTTATTATTCCTTTTAATGTTTCATTTTAGAAGCTTCTGAATAAAACATAGAGTTAAACAAATTATTGAATATGCTCTCTTGAGTGTATTGTGCAAGAGGGCAGTATGTAATTTCTCCCATATCATCTAAATTTCTTACAATAAAGTCATTGTCCGAGAAAATGATGTCACTCTCCGCTATCCATACAAAGATTTTTTAACAGCTGGCTGATGGAAAGATATAAATATATCTTCGCATCAGCCCGCTGTTAAAAAACCTTCATATAAAGTCATTATTGAAACTTTCGGTCATACCTTTAGGATCTTGAAAATATAGTTGGGTATTTTGTTTAATATTTTTATTCCATATATTCTCATTTATGCATTTCCATTGTAGTCTTTTGTTTTTTTCACATGTATCAAACATCTTTTAAATATATTTTTGCCTTGTGTTTTTAATAATTTTTTTAAATTTGTCATAATGTTTATATTCTATCTCATAGGATAATATGTATGGGTGCTTCTTATGTTTTCTATATAATTTTTCTTTGATGTTTATTTTTTCTATAATTTCTTTACTTATATCTTATTTTTTTGCACATTTATGATTTTTTTAACCTTCTTGGTCCAAAGACCTGAATTTATTGTCAAAACATCCATGTAATTTCTTCCGTAACAGCTTGTAGTTATTTTGGATACCTTTCTCTTCCAAGATACTTTTAGATTTATGTGAGAAACAAAAAATATTTTCAAATTTTTTATAATTTATTATAGTTATTTGCTGATTTAACTCATTGTTTTCTCTCATTTCCCTTTCTCAAAAATTTATATTATTGGATAGTTGTCAGTTACGTGTGTTTTATATACCTTAAATTGCTGAGTTGTATTTTGTTTTGTTCTATAAAAGACATGATCAAGACACGCTTTAGTTTCAGTAGTTTCTCTCATTATGTTTTCGTGTGTAAGCTTATATAGTAAAACCTGTATAAGACGGAACATCAAGGGATTGAAATTATTTTCTGTTTTGGACAACAGGTTTTCGTTTTATAAAAGGTGCACCTAAAACTACGTATATAGAGCAATTCAGAAAAAATGGTAAAATCTTTAAGAGGTGAGAGTATACAACGATACAAACAATTGCCATCACAGAATGAATGGTCTAACATGAAACGCAAACGCTCTAGCGCGTTTCGAAATGGCCGCTCTGCAAACGTTAAAATGGCATTCCGGTTGAAATTTATTGGGAGAAAAAGAACACCATGTGTGCAAATGCAACCTGGGGAAGAAGAAACCGTATGAAAAACTGTCACAGGGAATGTCTGCTTTTTCAGTATTACTAAAGTGCCTTTTATTCACTGTGATGCAGATTTGCATATGGTTTCTTCTTCCCCAGGATGCATTTGCATGCATGGTGTTCTTTTTCTCCCAATAAATTTCAACAGGAATGCTATTTTAACATTTGCGAAGCATCCTTTTTGAAACGCGCTAGAGCGTTTGCGTTTCATGTTAGACCATGCATTCTGTGGTGACAATTGTTTGTGTTGGTGTATACTCTCACCTTTTAAAGTTTTTCCCATCTTTTCTGAATCGCCTTGTATGCAGTGATTTATTTCTGTCACTTTTCGAAACTTAAATTTTCATAATATCACCCTAAGGCTGTTATTACACTATAAACGTTTGATAAAATATATTTTTCAAAACTTGAAAAATACAACAAATAAGCGTATCACTTACATCTGGGTGAATGGAATCAACAGGCTCATTGGTTGTTTTCTTTTCAAGATTTATAAAACATCTTTTGTCAAACTTTTATAGTGTAACCTGGCCTAACTACTATAAACCAACGAGTATTAAACACAGACAGGCATATTATTTTGAATTATTGTATGTTTGTTGTTTCAAATTAATATACATTTGAAATTGCATATTTAATTTGCTAATTGTTAAGCTTTAATATAAAACGCCTTCCTGAATAGCAATAGAATGAACTTTTGTCAAAAGTGAAAATTTTTTAATATTTGAAATTAAAAAAATTACGAAATTGTATACCTTTTTTAAACTCGTCACAATGAGATCAACAAGTAATATTGTTTGTGAAAGAAAGATCTACATCTCTGTAACACTTAAAATTTACTTTTCTTTAGCCTCTTATCGCCTGCAGTTTTGTGTTCAAATCCAAGTCATGTTGCTTGTGCGGCTGGCAGCCATCTTTACCCTGAATGAATCACTAAAAAAACAAGGTATCCCTAAAATTGTTTCTCCCTCCCCTTATTCCACACCCGAACTAGTTTAAAATGAAAATTATCAACCTTTTGTCCAACAAACAGGGGTGCCTTCCAACAATAGTCATCTTCATCATAAACGAAATGCTCTAAACAGGCTTTCAATATATCTGCTTCAGAAAAAATAATAAGTGTCCATCGTTTTTTCGAGAAGTAAAAGCATTCGAAGGTTTAAACAACTGGCTGTTGCGAAGATATATTTTTGGAAAGAGAGAAAATTCAACTGCCCCTGCGGGGAATCGAACCCACGTCCTTTCACTTTCCGGGTGAACTTATAGGCGACTTATACTTGTATAAGTCACCATCTGGTGGCAGCGTCAGCAGTTGTGAGCTTGGCTTGAGTCTGGTCTGGCCGTCCATGTACGGTCCCTTTCAGTGTACACGAGCTCCAAGGAAAGATTGAAAGATTCGGTGCCTCTGTAGTCTAGTGGTCTAGGGTGTTCACCCGGAAAGTGAAAGGACGTGGGTTCGATTCCCCGCAGGGGCAGTTGAATTTTCTCTCTTTCCAAAAATATATCTTCGCAACAGCCAGTTGTTTAAACCTTCATATGGTAGCGGAGAGTGACGTCATCCTTGTATAAGTAAAAACAATCCCTAACAAAAGAGAAATCAGTACGACTTAATGTTTTTCCCACATTCAAAGAAGAAAAACTTGCACTTGGCCAAAAATGCTTTCTGTTTCAGCAGGTTTTTTATCTGAAAATAGATTAGATATGCCTTCCGTTTCCACATTAGGCAGTTTAGTTTCCGTCTCAAAGAGGTTTCCCATAATGGAAAAAAAAACATTTATTATCCACTGAACTAATACTTTGTTCTGTTCAAGATAGGTTTCCGTTTCATACAGTGTCCGTCTTAGACAGGTTTCACTGTAAAACCATTTACTGACTTTATGTCCATGTATTGTAATGTTTCCCTATCTTTACTATATAAATTAATATTGATATCTCCAACTATTATTTTTGAATTTTTCATATAAATTTCTAGTTCTGTATTGAATTGAGAAATTGCGCATGAGTGAGAGCAATAAAGTTGCAATATAGTTGTCATAATCTGGGAGACTTATACATAAATCCTCTGCTGTTACATATTTGAATTGTTTTTCCTGTATTGTTTTGATGTTTTTGTTAACATATATGATTACCCCTCCTGATCCGTTATATGCCCTACTGTTTATGAAACAATTGTAATCAAATTTTCTATGTCCTTTATATAATAGCTATATACTTCATTGCTTTCTATCTATATTTCACACAAACATATCACGTCAACAAGTTCATTTAATTATCTTAACTCAAGAAAATTACCCTAATTTATTCTTAGGGGATATTATTAGTAAGTTCATTCAAGTATTACAGTATTTCGATTCACTGACTTTTGATGACAAGGGGGAAAGGGGAGTTTCGATGATGCTTACGTCATAAACCACCCTTTATAAAAATATGAAATATTCTTATTGGCATCTTACTCTGTGCACCGAAAATGAGTAAACCTTTCACTAGTTTGTGGGCACCTGAACTAACATTCTCCCTATTGATAAGTCCCCTACAGAGCCACTTTAGTGATCTCTAAATGTTATGCGGATCCAAGTGATCTGAAAAAGTGTCGCGGGCTGCTTAAGTGCTCTGGACCTGAGCAGCACGTTATACGAGTGATCCATGACTATGTCACGTATCACTTAAGTAATCTGGGAACATGCCGTAAGTAATTTGAGTGATGTAGAACTGCACCAGTGCTCTAAAACTGTGCAACATGTCACTCAAGGGATCTCTAAATGTGCCACAGATTGCTTAAGTGTTCTGGAACTGTGCCGCGGGTCACTTAAGCATAGCTGCCAAGTCTCCCGAATTTTTCGGGAATCTCCCGAATTTTACCTTCATCGCTCGACATCCCGAAAAGTTCTTAAATCTCCCGAATTTTTACGAAAATCAAAAAATCCCTAATTGTCCCTTAAAATTCCCTACTTCATTAAAAAAAAAATCCCCGCTTATGAAAACAATCCCTAAGGAATTTCTTGTGGGGCATCTTTTTTTCCCTTTCGAAATGACGTCACACGTCGTAAATGGGGAAATTCCCTTTTTAAGGAAGTTTTACAAACCCTCTGATGGTAACAAGAAAGTTGTTTGTCTTATCGTGCAGGGAAATGACTTAGCAGCCAATAGTCCTGGATAATAATTGAAGATTATAGTCACGCGCATGTGGTCAAAATTTCTTTTGTTATAACGTGCGATATAACAAAACACGAATACTGATAAGCAAAAAACATATTTAATCAATTTTAAAGATACTTATTCCGATGAATTTCCTTTCATCAAACATTCCAGAAGAGGGCCGACTTTTCCTTTTTGTACAAGTTGTGTTACGGACATAAACATCGGGCATGGAAAGACTACCATCATCACTCGTGAAATTAAATAAAAAACATCAAGCAAGTGTCACAAAAAGTCAGTGTTCTTCAAAAATTGACGGTGTTTTCCTTCATCTTCCGATGATTTTGGGGTCATTCACGGAGAATGTTTGTTCACAGCGTTTCTGATTGAACACAATATTTATTTTTACATCATTGAAGTTTTGGCCTCCAATTTCACTTGTTTTTTGCGTAGGAATTTTATTCCCAAGGGTTTAACTTTTATGTGTGTAAAATCCCTATTTTAATTTGACTTCAGTTTTTGAGTAGGGATTTTATTCCCTACGCTCTAACTTTTATATTTGGAAAATCCCTATTTTATTTGGAAAAATCCCTATTGTATTTATTAGGGAGTGGTTTTAGCATAAAATACGGGTGTGCGCAAAAATCTCCCGAATTTTCATTTTCAAAAGTTGGCAGCTATGCTTAAGTGATCTGTGAATGTGCCATGGGCCTACTTGGGTGATCTGAAAATGTGCCATGGCCACTTAAATGCTCTGGAATTGTGCTTCTGGTGACTTAAGCAATTTTTAAATGTGCTGCTTACTTCATTTTTAAAAAATTAGGTTTGAGGGGTGCAGGCCACATTGTAACCCCCCAGGGCCACCTTTGGTCTGCAGGCCAAGAGTTTACCATATAAGGCTTAGAGGGTGGGTTGCAATGCATTTCTTAAAAAAAAAAATTGAGTTCTTAGCCTTCAAATAGCATTGAAATGACTGGATATTGATTATAATAACATATAAAGATATTTTCTTTTGAAATTTTAATTTTTTAAATATTTTTTGCATTAAAAAAATAAATTTTTGATCATCTGGGGAGGGCATGAGACGACCCCCCCCCCCCCACGTACATCTCTGATCTTACCAATATGCATTAGGAGGTGGAGGGCAGAACTGACAAAATTATTTTGCTGATGGGGAGGAGGGAGTCAAAAATGGCTAAAAATTGGCTGACTTTGAAAGGCCTCTTAGACATTTGAATGTTCAATATCAAGAATGTGAGTCCTTGTTTGTTTTGTTCGCTGTATTAAAAAAGTTTTTACTTCTTTGAGTTCCTCCAGAGGTTATTGTTCCTGGGCGTCGATTAGGTTTTCAATGTTCATTTCCATGTAGGCCTGACTCTAACTTATGAAGTTGCTCTTGATCACTTATTCACATTATTTTTGAGTTCTCATCCCTCCGAAGGAAAATCTTGCTTTCTTTTACCCAAGCAAACTTGTAATCCAGCTCTTGATTTTTGTTTGGCATGCCATGTGGAGAAGTATCTTGTTTTCTATTGTCAGGCGTTCGTCTATACATATTTTGGCGTCTTTGAAGATGGGATTTATTTTGTCAGCTGTTAGGCTGTATTGACTTCTTGCCTTTTGTAGCCATAAATTTTTGATTTTTCAATGTGAAATCATACTACACTGCTGGCCACCGTAAATGCAACACCCTGAAGGAAGCATGCAAATAATATGAAATTTACAACATGCATTAGCGGAGGTGATATATGCAAATGATTAGAATTTCAGTGCAGACGCACATCATGCGTGCCTGTGGCGCCACTTCAAAGCGCTATTTAAGGCTTGGAGATTTCGACGATTTGAAGTACAGCAATTGTGTTTTTCTTGTGGTTTTTTCAAAAAAACGATCAATTATACCTCGTAGAAAACAGCGATCATCTTTTGATTAAGTATCCAAGTTCGACAGAGGAAGGATAGTGGCCTACCGAGATTGTGGATTATCTTTCAGGGAAATCGGTAGTCGTGTTGGACGGAACCAAACAACTGTAATGCGGATATGTGATCGTTGGATGCAGGAGGGTACGACGGACCGACGTGTTCGATCGCATCCACCTCAGTGCACCACTTCACGTGATGACAGGCGTATTGTGCGTATGGCAGTGACGGATCGCTCAGCCACATCACGAACCATAGCACAGCACATTCAGTCTGTACCGCATCATCCAGTGTCTGCGCGTACCATTCGATGCCATTTACAGCAGAGTGGTCTGGTCTGTCCGCAAGACGTCCATTGCTTCGTCTACCCTTGACGCAGAACCACAGACGTCTCCGCCGCCAATGGTGCGATGAAAGAAGGATGTGGACGGCACGATGGAATGAAATTGTCTTTACTGACGAGTCACGCTTCTGTCTGCAACACCACGATGGTCGGATTCGAGTCTGGAGACACCGTGGAGAGAGGATGCTGAACAGCTGCGTTATGCACCGCCACACTGGTCCTGCACCGGGTATTATGGTATGGGGCAGTATTGGATATCACTCTCGCACTCCTCTAGTACGCATTGCCGGTACTTTAAAAAGCCAGCGCTACATCTCCGAGGTGTTGGAGCCAGTTGTCCTTCCTTACCTTCAGGGCTTGCCCACAGCCATATTTCAGCAGGATAATGCGCGACCACACGTGGCACGCATTGTCCAAAGGTTCTTCGTCAATCGCCAGATTGAATTGCTTCCCTGGCCAGCTCGCTCTCCGGATCTTTCGCCGATAGAAAACATGTGGTCCATGGTTGCTCAACGATTGGCCCAGATTACATCCCCAGCTGCCACACCAGATCAACTTTGGCAACGCGTGGAAGCTGCTTGGTCTGCTGTACCCCAAGAACACATCCAAAGTCTCTTTGAATCAATGCCGAGGCGTGTGGCAGCGGTGATCTCTAACAATGGCGGCTACTCTGGCTACTGATTTTGGCAGGAACCACACTTCACAGAAGTCTATAAATTTAATCATTTGATGCTTGGTCAACATGTTATCTACAAAATAAATATTGTTGCGATATCTCTTGTCTTTCTTGGTGTTGCAATTTGGGTGGCCAGCAGTGTATGATTGGTTTAGGTTTATTTTAGTTTATTGTAGGTACCCTGTGTGCGCTTTCTATTTCTGTAGTGTCATTGATATCCACGCATGTTTTTACAGTTTGTAGTATCTCACTAATATTTTTGTTTCTCAATTCCAGGATTCCATTCACTTCTATGTTGTTTCTTCTGCTCTTGGTTTTCAGCTCATTTGTGATATTTCATTTCTTTCATTCTCATTTGCAAATGCACATTTTCAGTTTTTATTATACCTTATTTTCTTTACTAAGATGCTGCACTAGCTCTGTCAGATCCTCAACTTTTTTTCGAAGTCCTCAACACACGTAGAGTTGAACTCAATCACCTTTGTTGACATCTTGAACTTCCTTCTTCAGTTGCTTTTGTCTCTCCATCATTTTATTCATAGCTTCTTCTATTATATTTCTCATCTCCAGTTTGAGATCACCCATGATTCATTCGATATTGCTGAGTCTGTGTTGAAGTTGATTGTTCTTGGCTGTTTTCTCATTTTCGCTTGATTGGTTGTCCTCACATTTTTTACAAGTGTAGTCATTTTTCCTTGCTTTTGACATTTTTTTGAAGTTGGATTCTGTGATCTCAGTACAGACTGGATACATATACCGATTGCACATTTTGCAATAAAAAATGCAATCTTATCAATCACTTGGCCTTTGCACTTTTCACACGTCAAATGATCCATTTCTTGTGAATTGCTATTTTGCTTCAATGTTATGTTTATTTTTCCCCCAGTTTTTTGTTTATTTAAGCTCGATTTGTCATAAAGTTTTAGTTGTTATTATTTTCTCATAGATGGCAGCACATCTTTTTCATAGACGTATTTACTATACTTTTAACCCTATTTTTTTCACATAACTCTTTAAATTACCATTTTACAATTTGAATTACCATCTAATAAACATATTTTACAACTTTAGTCTACTCACATGCATTTTAAAGATCTCTACCTATTTAAAAATTGAAAAGAAAAATGCTGAAATTTGTAGGAGCTTGCGAAATAACGAACTTGTAAATAACACAATGTCAACTTGTTATCACATTGATACACTGATATTTAGGGATACGTAAATTTCGTATTTATGAAATAACCACGATAAATGCGAAATTCACGAAATAAATGCAAAAAATGTAAAATTTGTCAATTTTGATGAAAGCAAAAATTTGAATTTTTACTACTTTTCTGTGAAATCTTGATAATTTAAATTTTATCGTTAATTCTTCCGTGTGTTTCCAAGCTATAATTGACATCTTAAAAGAATACAAAACTAAATACGGAAATAAAGGATCTAGTATCAGACTCTATGCATTACATGACAGTGTGCTTCAAATTATTAAAAACACTTCTTGGTGACAATATTTTGCACTAGAAATGCTGGGCGCATAAAGTGAATCTTGTGGGTGACGCATTCATTAAAGAATCCAAAGAATTTAATTCTATTGTAGCCTTTAGAAGATAACGAAGATAACTTTTCTTGCACTCAAGAAAAATGAGCAGTACGTATTTAAGCTACCAAGAAGAAAAAAAAGTATCATTGTATAAGTAGGCTATTACTGGCAGCAAATTTATTCCAGACGCCTGTAGTAACCAGGCAGAATTCGTGGTTCAAAGGTGTCATTCATCTGAGCGAAAGAATATCATATATTGCTACTTCTCTCAATAAATATGAAGACGATTACTCTAGCATAAGTTTCTTAAAAATAAGTTTTGACAATGAAATTCTAGCTCCTAAAATACGGGTTCAGTTGACTTTAGTTTCAGAGTTCTGTAGGAAAATTATGCTAATTGACAATTTGAAAGGATCAAACTTTCCATTCGCACATGTTTTGTGGAGTAAGTTAGTAGAAATGAAATATTTTGGGCTCAAATTTCAAAGTCATTCTTACGAAAAAAAATCTAAAAATGAGTACAGTAGAGTCTCGCTTATCCGACATAAACGGGCTGGCAGAACGTCGGATAATGCGGAGGTGTTAAGGAAAAGCCTATTAAATGTCAAACTATGTTATAATTTTGCACATTACGAACATAATCATGTTTACAGCAAAACAACAGAACAAAATCAAGTGAGAAAATGAACTTAAAGAATATTTTTAAGTTAAATACAGTACTTGAAAAAGTTCAGTCCTGTGAGGATTTAAAAAAATTTTTGATCGCAGTCTGCTTCCCTGACGAGTACTGTGTCTTCACTGCCAAATCTCACCATCTTTGCAGCATCATTATGCCGATGTCTGTAGCTTCTTGTTGCTCAATGTACTTAATTGCAGTTTCTAGAGCCTTAACTCTGTCGTTATGTGAAAATCCAAAAGCTCAACAATTGGTGCTTGATCATTTTTTTTTCTGTGGTGGGTCATAGGATAATACGGAAGGTGGGATAAACGAGACTCTACTGTATATTGGAATTGATGAATGGCATAGTATTCTGCTGAAGACACAGCAGCAAATAAATAAATTGACTTTACACATGACATCCAACCAGTGTCGTCTTAATGCATATGTCCGACCGAGCACTGCCCAGAAACCTCAAGTGCAGGGCCTCATGAAAATGAGATCTGGTTTAAATTATCGAGAGTAAACATTTCTAGCCAGGTAGGAAGAGGGGGGGGCTTCAGAAAAATCATTTTAGCCAAGAACCTATGTGTGTTATGCTATTTTTTAAATATATTTTATTTATTTTTTAAATTTTTATTTTTTGTGAACAAATACAAAATTTCTGACCTGAATTTTTTCTTTTTTTGAGAATAAATGTGAAATTTATGATTTAAAATTTTTTTTTTTTGCAAAATTTACGTCCCTAACCTACTGATAATACATGTTCTGTTTCAAACAAAACATAATTGCACAAAACCTATATGTATGAGTGATAAGTCAGTTAGCAGTATATGTAGTAAGTCATAGTCATGCAAATAAATTAATTTTACTTTGAGATTTTCTTCGATTTCTTTTTCATCTGATGTTAACTGCAGTTCATCACTGTCTGCTTCATTGGTTTTTCCAAGTCTATTTGCAAGAACAATTTGACCATTTTCCATCATTAAATGTTTTACATTCACCTATAAAAACATATATTTCAAAAAAACAATAAGGCATTTTCAAAACAAATGTATAAATCTGTTTCGTTGGTCTTTGAGTTTCAGCCTCAGCAATGGAGAGCAACCTTGGGAATATAATGGTAAGAATATTATATAATTTAAAGGTTCCAATCACATTATGGGCATGATTTTTCTACACAGTTTACAAACAACCTGCATATGTTACAAACCCTGTAACCCTGTATATGAAGCACACTTTCTCTATAAGTGCTGTAGTATCAGAGACAATGGCATCAATATTATACAGATACATATATAGCTTTGCTTTCGATATAATGACCCTCCCAACCTAATGTCTGTTTTCAATGGGACAAAGGGGGTCGTTATATTGAGCATCAACTGTATTTGCAAGAAATGAATATTCAGGTGCTTACATAAGAAAAAGAAATCTAATTTTTGCGCTGCAATCTGTTTTCCAAACTGTGAGTGAAGTGTAATGATTTAATATTTGTATCATATTATAGATCTGTCTCACCCAAAGTATTCCATACTACTGCTCTGAGCACCCCCAAAATTAATTCAGTAATCAAAATTTGTCATATAGAGCTGAACCATGGTATGCCCATGGTTGCATAACATTCCTGACACCTCTGTTCACGAGCTTTACCACTAGAATTACTGTGTGGTCATTATGACCGCTTTTGAAACTGCTCACCATTTGCAACACTCTATTTTTCAAAATTTCCCTCAGTGACTTTTCCTAATTTGTCAAAAGGAATCTTTACATTACATCACCGTTGCTTAAATCTTGAGTATTCTTATATTGTCCTCCTGAAGATTTGAAAGAAAAAACATAATTTTCCACTTTTTCAAGAATGATTTTTTCCGATGTCTAAGAGAAGCACATAATGAATTGAATGCAGCTCTTTAAAAGTTGTCTAAAAGAAAAGAACCAAAATACTGGACATTAGTGTTTCTCAAACCATGCGTCACGGTTCTAAGGGACATCGCCAACCTTTGTCAAGGGCATCAGGACTAGCTGATGACATTGCTATTTGCCTATTTAGTGCTTTCTAAGGGTATTTTTTAGACTATTCTGGGCAGGAGTGAAACGGGAGGGGTTCTGGTGACCCGGACGCTGGATCAGAGAAGAGAGTGCAAATTTCACCCCTTAACCACTCCTTCAACATTAAAAAAAAGTGCCAAAATGCGTGCTTGCACTGGCTGATTAAGTATCAAGTAGCAGCCCTAATACTGTATTTCTGTCAACAATCAGTCAATTAGACAATAGTCAAGGTTTAGGGCTTTTGAGTTGATGATATGCAATGAAAAGCACAAAAATGTATTGCTATAAACGACACATTTTTGTAATCCACAATAATTACATAGATTCAATGCAAAGAAATTTACATTGAATTTCTAAATAATTTGCTTGTAAACTACTTTAAAACATTTTTTAACGTTATTTAATAACGCTATTTAACCTTTAATACGTTAAATTAAAATTTACACTTTTCAGGGCATGAAACTGATGGCTTAAAATTCTTGATGAAGCCTTGATGATGTGAGCCGCCCTTATAACTATCTTTATTGGGTGCTCATTGCACAACCTTTCATTTCTGATGGTACATAATGAACTTTAATCATTCTAAGACTTATAAAGTCAATTTTGGTCACACAAAGATAACTGCAAGTAATTTTTCCCCCTCGGACATCACTAACATCCTTGATTTTTGCCACAAGTGAAGTTAACACAAAGCTAGAAAAACAAATCATTAATAAGCTGCAAATTCTGCAATATTCTATAACAATTTGATGATGTTACACTTACAGGATTCCCATCATTTCCAAATAGTATTAATCCATCAGCATGAACAATGCCAGACCTCTTCATACCATCTAATGATAGATCTTTCCCTTCAGGAAGATTTGATGTCCACAAAGATGAACCATATATACGCACTACCTTTGAAGTAAATAATAATGAAGCAAGATACTAAATCAGCAAACAATAATTATATTTTGGGGTAGCCTAATTGTAGTGTTTTTTGTGGTGTTATAACAAAACAAAAGCTAAATTTAATAAATAGGTTAAAAAATTCCAATATCTAATCATATTGGGTATATTAACTTTGCATTCATACTATTGTAAGTGAAATTTATAATATGCCGACAGATTTTCCTAATAGTTTTCTGGGAAAAATAGTCACATGACCACAAAATACTTCAATTGTTTTTAACTATTTTTCAACCTGACTCAATGATAATGTAGTTCAACAAAGCACTAAATGTAAACATTTCATGTTTGGCACTGACTCACACCACAAAATTCTTTATTGGGAGATTTTTTAAAAGATTTTTTTTTCACAGATGCAGACTATAGAATTATGGAATGACAGATGCATTTGAGAAATAAATATAATGGTATCTAGACCTAACCGCATCTCGATATGCGAGTATACCATGTTAATCAAAAATATTTGCTTTAAATTCTTTGACCTAAAATATAAGCATGAATATAAATTAAATTTGCTCAAAAACTCATGGTGTTCGCAAGTAACGGGTCAAAGATGCCTGTTATAGTTGTTGTTGCTGGAATCAATAAGTGAAGAACTGTTTTCAATGAATTTTTTCAAATTGAACTTTGTTTACAAATTTCAAAAAAATTATAACAAAATAGTAAGTTTTTTTTAGTTTCTTTTTTGAATTAATTTTAAAAAAAAAGCCAAAATCAAATATCAGCCATAGTCGAAAAGACATTAAACAATAAGTAAAAGAATTCATAGAAATTAATTATTGGATAATTAATGTAATCAATTACAGAAAAAACCCCAAATTTTCTAACACATAAAAACATATTATCTAAGTGGGGTGCGAGAAGGTAAGTCGCATTGGTGTGGGAAAGAAAAAAGGTTAGGAACCACTGATCTAGCACAAGCAAAGTGCCAAAAAGAACTGCAGTCAGAAGATTCAAAAATCTGAATTTTCATGTGAAAGTGATGTAGAGTATTGTGTATGCTGAGTCAAATAACAGTTAGAATGAAACACACCCTGAATCAGAAGCAAATGTCATTCATTCCTACGATTGGAGAGGAAGATAAAAAAAGTGAAAGGGTCTATGTTGTGTAGTAGTTTTTGAGAGTACATGTTATTAAAGTTGGTAAATGAAGTACTTTAGTGAATGTGATGGAGAGATCAGGCAAACACTGGAGATGGCCGAATAAGAAGGACGAAATCTGATAATGAAAAAAAAAAGTGGTAAGCAGGATAAATGCACCTAAGCAAAGAGGAAAACGAGACATCTTTGATGTTTCTGAAATAAATGGGTTGCCGGCAAATTACAATTATTAGCAACTTATGCCTGCATCTTGATTTTTTTCTGTTTCTATATTACTTTCTTGTATTTACTTTTAGTTATTGTGTTTATATGTTCATTTAAAACAAATAAATTCATGATATAATTCTTCCAAGATTATTCAATATTTGTTTCCTTTTATTTTTTAGAGTCCTTAAGTAATCATATGCAAGTACAATTTTGTGACACACATCAAAATATAGTCTAGACTATAATAATAGGGGGAAAATCTGATTGTCCCAAAGTTGTACTATAAACGGGGTAACTTTGTAACAGTTGTTTAGTGAAATATTACCAGTCCAAATAATAATTAAAAGATGAGTGATGATTATGACAAATAACATTTTAAATATTCACCTAAAAACATCAAAAACTGTCACAAAGTAGCCCCAATTTATAAAAATTCAAATACAAATATAAGGGCCACAACAAGCAAATTGCTCAACCAGGTGGCTCATAAAAAATATGGGTGTCAAATATAACCAAAATACCAATATAAAACTATATATCACCAAAAAAAATTAGTAATATCTAGTACACTGCCCATAAAAAATTATGGTTGTCTTAACTAAGTATGGATAGCTAATCAAATTATAGAGAGGTATGTGTTAGAATTCACAACCCCTGGAGGTAACCTATTCCACTTATTGTCAACCCTATTAGAGAAAAACTCCCTAAAACATCACAACCTGGAATTGTCCTTTAGTAAATGATACTGGTGTCCCCTTGT